>NW_011887302.1:371148-592470 GCF_000151315.2 Capsaspora owczarzaki ATCC 30864 | reverse complement strand
CGCGGGTGCGCGACAGCGCCTCGTCCTCGCACGCGGACGATGTGAGCAGAGTGCGGCTGTCACCAGCAGCGGCGGACTTGGTGGCAGCGTCGCGCTCCTGGGTGAGCGAGTTGTGAACACGATGCGCCCCGAGAGCCCATCGCATCGGAGCAAGCAAATGGTCAAGCTGATTGGCAGTGTGGTGGATGTGCACGTTGGGCGCGGATGTCTGCGGGCCTTGGAGTGAAAGATGCACCGCCGCGAGATGCAGAACAATATCGCGGACTAGCAAGTGACGCTGCGACACGGGATAGCTTTGCCAGACGACGGCTTCGCAGACGCGGCCGTCTTTGAAGCGGCGCAGCTCGGCCTTTTCGCGCCACAGGGCACGGAAGGCTCCGGCCGCCTCGGCGTCGTCGGCACTCGGGCCCATATCCACCACACGAAGCGATTGCTCGCTGTGGGCAACAATGCCTACTCGCAGCGCAAAGCTCGGTCCCTTGGATGACGACGCCGAGGACGACGCATTGGCCTTGCTGGGCTTGCGGCTTCCGAATGGCGCCATGTCCCAAGCGCCGAGGTGAACGGCAGCCGGGCCAGCTTCATTGCAGCCCCACTCTGTTGACTGCAGATCGGACTGGGTCGCATCGGCGGAAATCAACACTGGAGTCACAGTCACAAGCTGGACGCGGTCGCTCAGGCCGCGAACAAGCAGGCTATGAAGCGTTTTGGCGATGTGCTGCGCATAGTTGCCGTTTGCCTGCAGGAAGGCGTCTTGCACCACCTCACGGGTTGAAGACGCAAGCGTAACAGCAGCGCCGGGCAGCGGGTGGATGCTGTTGGTACGTCAGAATCAGGCAACATGAGCAACCATCCGCACTTTACGAATGCAAGCTTGTTCTGTCTCAACTTACACGAACGTATGGTCAAACTTAATCTCGGGCTGTGCTCGCACTTGGAACAGAATTTCATACGGGTCGCAACCAACCGCATCGAACGACGAAGCAGCAATTCGTGCCTGGTGGCGAATCTCATCGTACTGGCTTCGAGAAATCGAGTAGAACACGTTCAGGAAGCCGGAAGCGTCCACGAGCGTGATAGGGAATACTTGTTGGAACAGGGCTAGATCGGGCTGTTGAGGTCCAGAGAGAAGCGGAAGGTGAGTTGCTTTGTTTGTGTTGGCGAGTCGTGGATCGACAAATTTCATAGACGCATGCAGACATACCTTGGAATCGACGTTTGAAGGCATGGCAAGAGGAGTCTCGGTCAAGTCGGTTTGAGCTGCCACCCAACACAGTGAACATCAGTTTTCAATCAAAAAAACTCTTCTCTCATGCTCTCGTCTCACTGTCTTCTGCCGCCCAAACTCTTACCAATAAACTCAAGCATCACCCGGAAGACTTGAATGGCCGTCATGAACTTGGTCACGCGCTTGCCGCTGTACAAGTAACAGAGCAGGAAGGCAGCTTGCAGACCGGAAAAGTGCTTGTCGAGGTGCGCGACACGGAGCCAGACCTTGAACAGCACGAGACCGTTTGAGAGTGCACCGCTGGTGCTTTGAGAGAGCACGGCGTGGATCTCGGCGAGGTGCGCGGAGAACATCATGTCCATCAAGATGGTCGAGTTGTAAAGAGGGGTCGGCACGCCGGCGTTGGCTATCAAGGCAAAACAAGAGAGTTAGAAGCCATTGCACACAACATGAAAACTTCGTCAGAACTTTGCATTTACCATCATCGGCATCGGCGCCGCCTGCCGTGGCGTCGTCTCCAAAGATCTTGAAGGCTCGAGCGTTGTTTCGCTCGGGGGTAAGCTTGGAGAGCTTGAACACGGCAGCCGAAACAGCCGGGAAGATGCGGATGGTGAACTGGGATTGTTGGTTGGTGCCGGCATCTGTTGACGCAAATGAAGGATTTACCATCAAGAGCGAAAACGTTAAAAAAGGGGGGGGCATCCTCAGGACTATCAATGTCATACACTAGACACCCACTCACATTGCGGTCGGACGGAGAGAATGGGGCGCGAAAGGTCCGAGTCGAATGCAAGCGCAAAGTGCACGTTAGCAAATTCGGCGGTGGCCTTCAAGCGTGCGGCAATACGCGCAAGGAAGAGCGCGCGCTTGTGGTGGTAGCGATAGTTGATGTTGTCCTTTGCTTGGAACATGCCCTGCAAGCGAACATCGAAAATTGTAACGGTGAGCAGAGTGTATGGAGGCTTTCGCAAACCGTGAAGCAAATCCAATGACGTACAGCAGGCATCTCCACAGCAACGTCAACAGTCATATTCGGCTTCGTGAGGACGCGAAGGTTGTAACTGCCGACGAGCGCAAACGAAGAAGGAGTCTGGAACTGGAACTTGATGGACGAAGCGGCGGTCGCGTAGAGCGGCGGAACAACACCAAGCTTTGCAAAATCGGCAGCAGAGACCTAAAGCGGAGAGACAGAATAATCGACGCGTTTGTCAGACTCGGCGAGCCCAAACCCCCCCCCCCAAAAAAAAAAACCCCAACGGCAACCAAAGAAAAAACAACAGCTACGACGCATAAAGTCAAGGTCCTCACCTCACGCTCGCTCTTGTCGCTCGGCATCGACTCGATTTGCTGCTTGAGAGACAAGAGAGCAGCCTCAAGTGTCTTGTGCTTGGAGTAATTGAGTTTGACTTGGGTGAGGAGTTCTTCGATCTACGATGGAGCAGCAAGTTAGCCATGAAGCCCAAACGTGGACAACATGGTTTGAGTGCGCACTATACCTGCATGCGGAAAAGGTTGCCTTTGTACAGGCTTTGGGACTCGCGTAGTTGCCGCATTTCATCGGCGGTGGGAAGAGGTGCGCGGCGACGTGCAACAAAGCGAGGATCGGTGAGGTCTGCATCAAGATTGGCATCGGAAACGTCCATGTCCGTGCTGGCCTCGTCGAGCGCATCACCATCATCATCATCGTCATTGTCATCATCGGCTTCCGCTTCATCGTCGTCGTCGTCGTCGTCGTCGTCAGCAGCCAGTGCCATGAGATCAGTGTCATCGTCCTCTTCATCGTCGTCGTCTTCGTTTTCGTCGGCTTGAACCATGCGTTTCGGCAATGCCTTTGCCACTGCGTTCTTTGCCGTGTTCTGAGGTGACTTGGTCGACTTGGTCGGTGTTTCAGTGGATTCAATCTGTGTTTCACACATGGTAAAAAGCAAAAGCGCATTGAGTTTTCCAGCATGGAGTCTCTCCGACTTTTTGTCAGTCCGGCAACAGGTCAAAATGGAGCAGTGGTTGCAGCAATAGAGAGTCGAGTCACGGCGAGTGGGAGACGGTGAGGGTTGGCTTGGTTGGCTTGGTTGAGCGACTCCACATGGAGAGAAGCGCATTGAGGGGGAGATGTTCGACTCTCTCCAAAATCCCACGGTGCAGTCATCAACCATCAGATCCTGACACTGTTCGTTCGATCCACAACACGGAGACTGGAACCCGACGGGGGACAAAGGGGGGGGCCATGGGAGGAGGGAGGGCAATGGTGCTACTGCCGCCACGAGGAACGCAAGTGAATCACTCACACGAATGCGCTTGCGAGCAGCAGAAGCAGCAGCAGCAGAAGCAGCGTTGGGGGTCAGAGTCGCAGTAGGCGAGGCAGCCATGTCCGACTGGGAGTGGGAGCGGCGATGGCCACGGCCGGGCGTGCTGGACGCTGCAGCTTGAGCTTGAGCAGCTGGCGTGGACGCCTTCTTGGCTGGAGCGGGCGACTTGCTGGGTGTTGCAGCCGCCTTCACCATTGTATTGGAAAATTCAAAGAAGAGTGTGTGTGTATTACAAGGAAAACAGAATGACAATGCACAGTCAAATCAAAGTGCAGTGCGTCCCGCCGAGCTCGTCAGCATGGCTTCGTCTTAGAGCTTTGGTTTCTTTCCTTTCCTTTCAATTTCCATTGTCATTTCCATCACTGCGTATTTCTCTCTGATGTTGACTTGCATTTTCTTCGTTGTCTCCACTCGTTCTTTTTTATTGGATCCCACATCTAAGATCACCTGAAAAATGTCTGCCATCGCCAACACCGGGTAACGACAATCAATCCCAATCCGAAGCCACAGTGTCGTTTGTTGCGTATCAGCAGATCGACGACGCGTTTGTAGTCGTTGTTGTTTCAGATTGACGTTTGTCTGTAGCAACAACATAGCAGCATGAGTTGAGAGTGAGTGAGTTGAGAGTGAGTTGAGTGAGTTGAGAGTGAGTTGAGTGAGTTGAGATTGTCGGAGGCGGAAATCGGGTCCGTCATCATCAGCTCGTCCTATTCAACAAAACCACACACAGCGTCATAAACCACACACAGCGTCATCAGAGTCTGCGTAGATGTGTGTGTCGCAGTGTGTGTGTGTGTGTGTGGGGGGGTTGCGCAGTCAAGCAAAGCAGCAGAGAGCAGAAGCGGAGGGAGATCCAAATTGGCTGGGATCTCCAACTCTTACTCACTCACTCACTCACTCACTCACTCACTCACTCTTACTCACTGTCGATATCAACGGATGGAATGCGTACTAAACGTTTGACCCTGTTTGAATCGCTTTCTGGCAGAGCGCTCAAGGGCGTCACCATCTTCATCACTGGCGCCAGTCGCGGCATCGGCAAGGCCATTGCTCTCAAGTGCGTTCCCCCTCTGGACATTTTGACATGGTTTTGCTATTGAGAAAGTTGCTGCTTGTTTTTGAGGAGGGGGTTGGGGGGTTCTAAGTGAGTGAGTGAGTGAGTGAGTGAGCGAGTGAGTGAGCAATCCCCGTTGAGAATTGACACGGGATGGCGCTTCACGTGCTATTTGGCGGCTGAGCACGGCTGAATAAGCCTGAATTGGAATTGGGGTGAAATAAAAGAGCAAAGAGAAAAAAAAAAAAGTCGATGACATTGCCAATTGGGATCATCTTGGCACTACTGGGTTGTTGGATTCAAGCGCAAAAAAAAACACTCAACTCTCTCTCTCTCTCTCTCTGTCTTTTGTGAAACAGAGCGGCGCGCGATGGTGCCAACATTGTCATTGCTGGTAAGCAAGAATAGCAACAACCTTGCAACAATAGTGCACACAATCATTGACTTGGTAAACCCTTGCTTCTTGCTTCCATTGATGCATTGACAGCCAAGACCACCGTCCCGCATCCCAAGCTCCCCGGCACCATTTACACGGCGGCAGAGGAGATTGTTGCCGCCGGCGGTCAGGCTCTGCCCTGTGCGGTCGACCTTCGCAACGACGACCAGCTCAACGAGGCGGTCAAGCAAGCGGTGGCCAAGTTTGGCGGCATTGACATTCTCGTCAACAACGCCTCCGCCATCAGCCTGACTGGCACCGCCGAGACGCCCCTGAAAAAGTGCGTACTGTTTTGTTTTGTGTACTTTTTTGATTGGTATCGTGGATGTGGTAATTTGGTGCTGACGCGCGCTCCGTTATTTTGCTAGGTTTGACTTGATGAACGGCGTCAACGCTCGCGGTACCTACTCGGCGTAAGCATGCACTACAATTTTTAGATTGCTTGTGTTTGTTTGTTTGTTTTTTTTCCGTGCTTTAACTCGCATGTGCCACTTTCTGCAGCTCGCAAGCCTGCTTGCCTTACCTCAAGAAGAGCAAAAACCCGCACATTTTGAACATTTCGCCGCCGCTGAACATGCGCCCCAAGTGGTTCAAGAACCACGTCGCATACACCATGGCCAAGTACGGCATGTCGATGTGCGTTTTGGGCATGTCTGAGGAGTTCCACGACGACGGCATTGCTGTCAATGCTCTTTGGCCGCAAACTGGTGGGTATTTGCTGATTCGTGCAAAAAAAAAAAAAAAAAGGTTGAAATTTGGAAATGCTCATCTCAACTCTACTCTTCTGGCGCTCGCAGCCATCTCGACCGCTGCCATGGACATGCTCGCCGGTGGCGAGGCCGACAAGGTGTGCCGCAACACGCACATCATGTCGGACGCCGCGTACGTCATCCTCACCCAGAACAGCCGCCAGGCCAGCAACACGGGCAACTTTTACATTGACGAGGCTGTCCTCCAGCGTGCCGGCATCAAGAACTTTGACCAGTACGCGTGCGTCCCTGGCTCCAAGCTGATGCCCGATTTCTTCCTCGAGGACCACGACAACGCTGCCGCTCACGAGTCTCTCAGCCAGATTGGCGGTCGTACTCCCTCCATTGAGGCGAACGCTCGCGCATCGCTGCATTCGGAAAAGGCTGCCGCCACTGCTGCTGCCCCGGCTGCTGCTGCTGCTGCTCCCGCTTCCAAGCTGGACAAGATCTTTGTCGGCGTGCGCCCCGCCCTCTCTTCCGCCATTGTTGAAAAGACCAAGGCCACGTTCCAATTCCAAGTTGCCCAGAACGACGGCTCCACTGGCTTGTACTACATCGACCTCAAGACCGGCTCTGGCGCGTCCGACAAGGGCGAGATTGCCAATCCCGACGTCACCATGATCCTGTCCGAGGATACCCTGGTCAAGCTGTTCGCTCGCGAGATCAAGCCCACTGCCGCCTTCTTTGCCGGCAAGCTCAAGATCAAGGGTGACATGACCAAGGCCATCAGGCTCGAGACCCTCATGACCACTGCCAAGCTTTGAGAGTCTGCCCTTTCGTTTGTTTTGAGTGTGAAATAAAACCAACGCTTTTCGTTCCTAGGCTTTGCTTCGTTGTGAAATAAAAATTGAATCCTAATGTTACAGGCATGGACGATTACAACAAAAAGAAAAAAAACGCTTGATACTTTAAAAGCCGGTAATGTCAACATCGTCATTGTCGTCCAAGACATCGCCTTGCATGGTGAGTGGCGGAATGATGGAAGCGCTGTTGGACGACGCAGCGGAAGGACCAGCACGGCGACTGCGTTTCGACGGCTGCAGAACAACCTCTTCCCCAGATCCATCGTCATCCTTGTGGCGACGTTTCTGCCGAGACCGCGGTGCGCCCGCCGCGCCAGCTGGTGCGCGTGGTTTGCGAGGACGCCGTGTCTTTTTCGAAGGATTGGCAAGCTGCTCCAACCCCTCGGCAGCACCCTCGTCGTTCCAAGCTCCGTTCATGGCAGCCAGCGATTCGGCCGACGTGTCTGGCGCCTCCGGCAAAGCATCGAGCTGAATCGCACCTTCGAGCAAATCGCCCTCCACCGCGTCAGTGACCAGCTGTTGGTTGTCTTGTTCGTCGCCCAAAAGAATTGAAACGACATCGTTGGCTTTCGGCTCAGACCGGAAGTGTCCGCCAGCGATGACCATTTTATGAATCTGAGAACCAAAAAAAAATTGATCACCCAAAAGTTGAGACATTTGCGTCACATGCCGACTACGGCTCTCGGCTCAACAACTCACCTCGCTCTTCTGCCTCGCTCGGGCAAGAATGCGCTCCTCGACTGTGCCTTTGGCAATCAGCCGGTAGACAGTGACTTGGCGAGTTTGGCCCAACCGATGCGAGCGGTCCATGGCCTGCTGATCAACAGTTGGGTTCCAGTCGCTGTCGTAGAAAATGACAGTGTCGGCGGCGGTCAGATTGATACCAACGCCGCCGGCGCGTGTCGACAACAGGAAGACGAAAATGTCGCTGCGCGTCTGAAAGTTCGACACCATGTTGTTGCGCGTCTCAATCGTCGTCTGGCCATCCAGGCGCACATAGCGATGCAACCGAAAGTTCATAAACTCTTCGAGAAGATCAATCATCTTGGTCATTTGTGAGTAGATGAGGACGCGGTGGCCCTCTGCCTTGAGCTTGGTCAGCAACTTGTCCAGCACGACCATCTTGATCGAGTCGGTAATGAGGCGGCTTCGGTCTATCACGGCCACAGAGTTACAAAAAAGTCAGCTCACACCAACGCACTGTTAAGGCGCAACACCAACCAAACGATGATGCCTGCAAGAAAAACACACCTGGAATGGACACGTGCGAAAACACCGGTCTGGGAACCGAGTTGTTAACCAAACCCAAGCGAGCAAGTTGCAACTCGGACGATACAGGATCCCGGAGCTGGAACAAGCAGCGGTCAATCATGCCCCCATCCACAAGTGGACGGCTGGCGAAATTTCGTTCCACGGGCAGACGAGGCAGGCCAATCAGAACTGGTCCGCTTGGGTCGAGTCGATTGCGAGCTTCATTCATTGAACGAACGCCAGTGGGTCCGAAAAGGAGGCGATGCACGCCCGGAGAACGCAAGATCTCGTTGCGATCGCGCACAAAGGACGCGTCCGAGCACAAAAACTCGACAGGACGTGCCACAGCCGGAGCCATCCAGAACTGCAAATCCGATCCGAAATGCCCCATGGAGAGCAAGTTCTTGTACTCTGTTGAGAACACAAGAAGGGGAAGCTGCAGCTGTGCGGCTTGATCACCGCGGCAATGCAGGAGCCGTGTTGCGACTGGTACGAGCTCAATGCTGTGGGATGAAAATTAGAAGAAGGGGAAGAATCGATGAGCACTCTTTCCAACGATCGCGATGATTTCAGCCCAAACAAGCCCGTACCTGTTGGAAAAAGTAACTTCGGGGTCGTAGACTTCACGTCGAGATTGCTGGCGAAGCGCATCGCACAAGAACACCTCCGCAGGGCCCAGTCCGATCAGCAGGTCTGAATGCGACACGCGCATCAAACGCACAAAAGAGAATCCCGATCGAGATGTCGAGTGCGTGCGCACCCAGCGTCGTGGACTCGTGGGCTTGTTGTGCACGTCACGGTCGATTCGTTGGTCATTGACACCAAGCATGCACGCATGCACATTGGTCGGATGGAAAATGTTGAATCGGAGCGCACAAGTCCGCAAGTGCTCGTTGGATGGTAGTAGCAATGCTGGAAAAGGACATCGAAGGGACAGAAAAGAGTCAGCGAAACGTCGCGAAAAGCACCAAACCCAACCACACACACCCACGACTCAGCTTACATTCACGATACACGAGCTTTGGAATGGAGAAGGAGATTGCGTTGCGATTGACGTCGCCAACATCGACGGCGGGCGCTTCGCCGTACTTGAAGGTGCGTGGCGTGCCGTCATCCACTTGCGACACCGAAAACAAAGGCGCTTGGAACTGGAAAGGGGAGCGTGGACGGCGACGCTCAAACAGCTCGGGATGGTTGCAAACCTTTCTGAACTGCATAATCATGTTCATTAGATGTTGTTGATCGGGGGCACGCTGTGATGAGCTCGAGCCGCCAGGCGCGGAGGTGGAAAGCAGCTCGTCGACCGTCAGTCTGGACTGCAATCCCTGATAGAGTTGTCGCTGACGCGAAGTCAAGTAGCACGGCACAAGAAGCTCAATCTGATGATTTATAAGAAAAGGGAGGCGGGGGGGGCGGATACACCCCAGGATGTACACGCGGAAGTGTTAGCACAAGTTTGAGCAGTTTCGTGAATTTTGCAACTCGTCGCACCTTTTCACCGAGCTCATTCTCGACGTCCTTCTTCACGCGACGCAGCATAAACGGCTTGAGAATCATGTGCAATCGCGACAATTGAGCTGAAGAAAGCAGAGGCAAACCAGGAGATCAGAGGCAAAATCCAGCAAAATCCAGCAAAATTTAACAAAAAAAAAAAAAAAAAGAGAAACATCCATTTCTTCGCTCAATCTCAATGCGGTCTGTACTTTTGTCAAGGCCAGATTTGTTCTCGGCATGGCTCTCAATGTCTTTGGCAAACCACTCTGAGAACTCTTGGTGTGAGTCAAACACGGAGGGCATGATGAAGTGCAACAAAGCCCACAACTCGGTCATGCTGTTCTGAATTGGAGTGCCGGTCAGCAAAAGCCGATTGCGGCAGTTGAATTTGAGGAGGGTGTTCCACCGCACGCTGTATGGAACGATGATTGAGCCAAGAGTCAAAGGTGATGTGGAGTGAGATTTCAACAGAAGAAAACGGGGCGTTCGCGTTTCGACCAAAATGACTGTTACCTGGCGCTACTCTTGATGGCCTGAGCTTCGTCTAAAACCATATACTGCCACTTGACCCTCTGGAAGTACTTGTCATCAAACACAATCTTTAAAAATGCCGATGCAGTGAGCTTAGGCGAAAAACAGCAACCAAGTGTCGCTGTTCAGAGCAATCCCCTCACCATTTGATAGCTTGTCACGAGAACATGGAACGCAGCGTCTTTGGTGTACAAGAGCTTGTTGTTAAAGTATTTTCGAAGGACCTTGCGGTCGTTGGCGTGACCCCAGTAAGGCAACACCTGAAAGAGAACGAACACATGTGTCAGTTGCATTGTCAAGCGAAAACCAATCAACACGACCATGCCAGCCAGATCTCGTCAATACCTTGAAGCTGGGTACAAACCTCTCAATTTCTTGCTGCCAATTGTGCAACGTTGACGCAGGAGTGACAATCAAAAACGGGCCCCAAGTGTTGTGCTTCTGCTCAACACAGGTGAGCAGACGGCCAATCAATCTCAAAAAGCATGTTCTGACAGTCGCAAAGGCAAGACTCGCACCTCGGCAATATGAGCGAGGAGCGCAATGGTTTGAATGGTCTTGCCCAAGCCCATTTCGTCGGCAAGGATGCCATTGATGCCTTGGTCGTAGAGTGATGCCAACCAGCTCATGCCCTTGAGTTGGTACGACTTGAGGGTTCCCACAAGGATGGAAGGAGCTGAGAGCAGGGACGAATCCGCGATGCGAGGATTTGCCAAGCTCAATTCGTCGTCTGTTCGGGAAGGGATTGTAGGTAAGGCAAAGGCAAAGTCAAACGTGCGTGTTGCTGGTTCTCGGACCAGAAGAAACGGTCTGTTACCTTCGCTAGCCTCTTGGCGCAGGCGCTGAGACTCTGTGTCGAATTGCTCGGTCGCTGTTCGAGAGCTTTGATAGGCATTTTCAGCGTGTTGCCGCGCCTGAGCTCGAAGAGCATTGACATCTCCATCTATGCCAAATAAATAACAATGAAGTGAGTGAAATCAGTAACACGGGCAGAAAAAGCAGCAACGAACGAAAGGTACCTGGGTTTTTCGAGTCAAGATCAGTGGGCGCGTTCAATCTCGAGAGAATCTCATCTTCTGACGTCGAGTTGGCTAGAGTCGGGGCAAGAGCAAAAGGAAATAGTAAGCACCAGGTTCAAGCACGGGAAAGCGACCTACCAACATTGTCACCGAAAAAAAAAAACACGAAAAGGCTCACTTTGTAGTTTTCTGCTCATGAAATGCGCATAAAGCTCCGTTTGTGTCAACAGGAAATTGAGCTTGCGCTTCTGGCGCTCTTGCTCGCGCATTTCCATCTCCATCTTGCGCTTGTCAATCTCTTCGCGCTCAGCCCGCCGACGAGACTCGCGTTCGTCCTTCTCGTTTTTCTTCCAAAACGAAAACATCTGCGCTCGCGAGTAAAATCGGAATGGTGAGTCTCAAAAACCAAAAAGACACTGCATACCTCTCTGCAACACTTTGATGTCACAAACCACTCACCTCGCGATTGAGTCGGCGGGCGCGCAGTTTGGAATCTTTGAACTGGCGCTGAGCCCGAGCATTCTCTTGCTGCATGCGACTCGTAACCATCCGCGCAGTGGCTTGGGCAAGACTGCGGCTCGCCTGCACTGCACTGGCGCGCAAGGCATGGGCGGGGACGACCTGATTTAAGGCGATGGACATCCAAATGTGACGCCGAGTAACGAGCTCAGTGTCGTCAGACCCTTCGAGAAAGGCAGGTAGCTCGTGCTGTCCAGTCGACGACGACGCGGTGGAGGCAGCTGTGGCGACAGTAGCGCGTTGAAACCGATTCGCAACGCGCTGATGAATGGCAAGCCGAATTTGCTCCTGCTCCTGCACTCGGCGTTGCTTGAGCTCTTCAGCGTCGCGCTGGCGGCGGACGATTGCATCCTTGCGACGCTGCGCTTCCTCTCGGTGGCGGATTTCACTGTCGAGCATGTCGCGCTCCAACTTGAGCTTGTTGGAGAGACGCGGGTCGTCGATGGCGCCAGCCGAGCCGCGAAGAAACAGACTAGAGTACTGGTGCACGGGGGCGTACGAGCGTGGGTTTCGGAGAGCGTTGCGCGACATGCGCTTTTGCATCTTGTGCAGCCGCAGCATAATACGGTATTCTTCCGCTGTCGGTTGCAGGTCTTCTGCTGCTTCTTCGGCGCTGTCCGAGTCAGACTCGGTGTCGAACGCTGTCGGGTGGAGTGCACGCAGAGCGTCGTCCACAGTGCGCATCCGACGAGTGCGGAATGTTTGGCCACCAACAGCAAGTTGCATCGGGAGAGGACGTGACACGCTTGTGGGAGCGCCAAGCAGCACAGTTGCCTCGTCTTCGCTGCTGTCGCTTAACTCGCAAATCTCCTCCGAGTTGACAAAGGCAGATCGCATGAGTGCAGATCGAAGCGACTCGCGCACCTGACCGCGGGCCAAAGTGGCAGCAGAAAATTGCTCATCTGCCGACACATATTCGCCGTCCTCGTCCGAGCAATCCGTGCCGGGAGGTAGGTTGGTGACTCTGCGACAATGGACGTGGAATGTAACCAGAGCAATTGAGCTTATTCATATGACAGCTAGAGAAACGCCATGACAGACCAGTAAAAAATGGAGACAGAACGTTGGTGATTTGCTGTCTCGTGCTCTGCACGACATTGTCAACAGACAGCATGGCGGCCAGTTTGTTCAGTGCTGAAGGAATGAGTTCAGCTACGTCGTCGGTGGCTGGTTCAGAGCTTGCTTGCTGCTGCTGCTGCTGCTGCTGCTGCTGCTGCTGCTGCTGCTGCTGCTGCTGCGGCAGTTGCAACTCGCCAATTAGCTGGGAGGGCTGTTTCAAGACCGATGAAGAACTATGTTTGCCAACGCAACGACAGAAAGCAGAGGTGTGAGAAGTCTTGTTGGTCAATTCAACAAGCCAAAGTTTCGGAGCAAGCTGCACACCAACCTCGAGGCGCCTGCGTTATTGTTTCGTTTCGATCGACTGTTGACAAGGAAGGGATGGGATCGGAGCACAAAAAGTGAGTGCAAACGCCCATAAAATTGCAACAAACTCAACAAGGACCATTGAAAAAAAAAATCCAAACACGTGGTGTCTTGCAATTGTCGGATGAAGCTCTTTTCGAGCTGTTACCTGGAGGATGGTCGAGCGGACGCCGCAGCAGCAGCAGTGGACGAGAGCACTGCAGCGGGACCCAAGCCAGGAACGACCCAATCTGCAAAGACGGCGCCTTCCGGCAGCCCTGGAGCCAGTGCGGCGACATTGGCTGGCAATGCATGCAGCGCAGGAGACGGACGGGCGCCCATCGTCAGAAGCCCAGCGCCCGGTGCAGGTCGGGCTGTGGATGAGGAAGAGGAGGACGCGATTGAGAAGCGACCGTACGACCCTGTGCCTGCGCCTGCGCCTGGGCCTGCCGCTGCTTCTGCCTTCGTTCGATGGGAAGCTGCGAGCGTTGACGCTGACGTGACGTTGGATCGCGGGTTGCGCGCGGTGGGTGCGAGGCCGAGGTCTTTGGACGGTGACCAGTCGAGCTCAGCAGCCGCTCCTCCATCATCGTCGCCGTCTGTATCATCATCATCATCATCATCATCATCTTCGTCGCCGAGATCATCATCGCCGTCGTCGTCGTCATCATCAACATCATCATCATCATTGATATTCTCGTCATCGTCATTGTGATTCATGTCGTCGTCCTGCTGATCCTCAGTCACACCTGCTCCTCCGACTGCTGCTGCTGCTGCTGCTGCTGCTGCTGCTGCTGCTGCTGCTCCAGAGGCAAGTCGCCGAGCTGCAGGAGAGCGAACGCGCGGCTTGCGTGCAGCTGCTTGCGTTGCCTGCGCAGTCGTGAGGCCTGGGTTGGCCATTGTTTTGAGCTGAGAGCAGCCAAAAAGTCTGAGAAAACCAGGAGTGGACCTACACTTGTTGTTCGATGTTGAATTGACACAGACGCAGAACCAAAGCGTCAGCTCGCACTGAAGCTGTATTGTGCGACACGGCGTCTTGCATTTTGGGGTACTGCCACTGTGGATTAGGGGAAGAGCGGGGACGAGGGGGAAAAGGGATGAGCGCAAAGTAACCAACCTACAGAATGGTGAACAGATCAGATCACCTCTTGCAATGTGCGGCGTTGACATTTTGTACTTTATTCGTTCATTTGCTTGTTGCTCTGCGATCAAACGTTCATTCGTTTCTTTTTTTTGTTTGTTTGTTGCTCGTTGTTGTTACTGCTACGCAATGATGCTCTCTTGTGCTCGCGGTCGTGTCGGGGCGGTTGCGCAAGTCCTGACTGTCCTGTGCCTCCTGGTCGTCGTCGCCTGCTGCTCTGCCGCCGCCACTCATGCCACCACGTCACCATCCTCATCCTCGTCTTTGTCGTCGTCGTCGTCATCATCGTCGGTGCAGGGTGACTGGCGCAACGCGGCAGCCGACGCAGAACAGCGCCTCGCTTCCTCATGGCGGGCTGCGACCCAACACCGTAGCAAGCTCGACTCTGCAACGCAGCAGCAGCATGAACAGCAGCAGCAGCAGCAGCAGGAGCACAACGCGGATCAGCTCTCCTGCAGCGGTACCGCTCGCATTGCAGAGACTATTCCGTCCAACCTGACCCTCCACACCGACTTGTCCACCGGCGATGGTAAGCAATTCGAGGGTTTGTTTTCGTGGCTCTAGGTCGGATGATCATTGCACGCTCCAGATCATACGATACACCATCAATAAGAGTCCCTATACGCTCGAGTCGAGCGGGCGATCCATTGCAAAAACAAGGCAAATCCCTTCAAACCCAAATACGGCAAACATGTCTGAGCATTTCCTTGTTTCGACCGCTCTGTCTAGAATAGTGTGGCAGAGCAGTTGACAGCAATGCTCTGACCTCCACATCAAACGGAGGGACTAGTGCGGTGCGATCGCTATTGATGTATCAACTAACTTCCTGGTTCTGCTGGCGTTGTTTTAGCTTGGCTGCAGTTGATCAATAACGCAACGCAGACACTCGACCTCGCTGTCTTTTACATGACACTGCTCAATGGCACTGACATTGGTCAGAAGGTCTTCAATGCGCTCGTCGCTGCGTGCGATCGCAATGTTGCCATAAACGTTGCGATTTCCGCTCCGAACGCCCAGTTCCCCGACGATGATCTTGTCACGCTCCAACAACAATGCGGCAGTCAAATCTCTGTTGCGTACCTCAACATGTCCACCTTCTTTGGTGAGTGCGCGTTTCTGTGCAGAACAACGTTGCATTTTTTATTTTTTTTTTTTTTAGCTGCTCTTTTGACTCACCTTCTCGCATTCGGTGGTGGCACAGATGGCGGCGTTTTGCACACAAAGTTCATTATCGCAGACGGGCAAGCGTTTTACATTGGTAGCGCAAACATGGGTAGGGACTTATGACAACCATAACGCAAGCTCTTGGTTTTTTTTTTGGTTTTTTTTTGTTTTGTTTTGTTTTTTCTCAAACGAGTTGACTGACCTCGTTTTGAGTGGCTTTTCGTTCATCGTTTTTGTTTCATGAATCTTCTTAGATTGGCGCTCGTTGAGCGAGGTCAAGGAGCTCGGAATCGTTGTTGATAAGTGCAATCTGCTTGCTTCCGACCTCAAGAAAGTGTTTGACGTGTTTGTTTTGGCGTCGAATCTCGAGCGTCTGCCCGCATTCTGGCCGTCCCAGTGAGTCATTTTCAGTAGAATTCATTCGAGTCGTGTGCTGCGTTGTCCAATCCTTGCTTTCCCGTGTGACTGTTTTGCTGAACGTTCCGCCTGGTTGCCTGCAGACTCGACACGGACTTCAATGCCTCCAACCCCGCTACGATTGCTGTCAACCACGAGTCTGGTTCAGCGTTCATTTCGTCCTCTCCCCATGCATTCTGCCCTGCTGGCCGCAGCTTTGATCGAGACGCACTTGAATTCGCCATCCTGTCCGCTCAGACGTACGTCCTCATTTCTCGCTTTTCACCGGATTATTGTTTTGCCTTGTGTTGACCTGCTCTGTCGTTTTGTTTTTTCACAGAAATGTGTCGATCGAAGTCATGGACTATCTGCCCATTACCGTCTATGAGGAGCCTCAAGTGTACTGGCCTGCGTTGGACACTGCCATTCGCACCGTTGCATTCAAGTACGTACCTCTGGTGGTGGTGGACGGCTTGATGTAAGGAGCGATGCGCGACACTCACATTCCGATTATTGTTATTGTTCTTGCTTTGATCAGCAAAAAGGTTCAGGTGAACATGTTGATTGCATACTGGGACAACTCGATTGAAGGCATGATTCCGTTCTTGAAGTCTCTCAACGACCTGGACAATGTCGAAGTTCGCCTCATGGAAATTCCGAGTAGGTTCTTCGATTCCATGTTGATGAACGGTTCACCCTGTATGCTCACAATTGTTGGTTTGATGCAGAGAATACCCCCTATGTGCCCTTCACTCGCGTCAACCACGCCAAGTTTATTGTGACGGACTCTTTGGTGGCCATTTCGACCAGCAACTATGTGGGCGATTACTTTATCAACACGGCGGGAAGCTCGCTTGTCACCGATGCCAAGAGCCTTGTGTCAAGCGTGCAGAGCCGGTTTGATCGTGACTGGGCCAGCCAGTACTCGGTGCCTCTGTCGTCCGTTTAAACTCTTTTGTTTGGCTGAATCTGACAGCTCGAACTTTTGGCAATTGTGCTAAAGCTAATTCCGATTGAAATAACATTTGAAACCCAACAAACAAAGCCATACACGAAAGAAAAAATGAATACATGTCTCTCTACAGATCATTCAACAGGTTCGCCAGCTTGGCTTCTGTCAGACGGGGATCACCCATGGCATCCACAAAAGTACCAGCGCGCAACCGCTCGGCAATGGCGAGAACAATGAAAAAGTCGTTCTCTGCGTTGAGGCCAAGGTCGGACTTGATGAGTTTCATGGAATTCTCGCGATCGAATCGAGTTCCAGAGTTTCTGTGACCAACCCAACAGACAGTGAGATTGATGATGGGGCTGCAGCACCGCACAAAAACCAGTGTGAAACGTACAACTCCGCTTCGAGATACTTGATCAAGCCCATTGCTCGTCGAGTCAATAGGCGCTGGAACTGTTGCGCGAACGCCTCTTGGAGAAATCCTGGCCGAATGCGTGAGATCTGCCAGGGAAAAGCAACGAAAAAACATGTACAATCAGCATCACTACCTTTTTGGCTCCTTCTAATCCGATTGTAAAAATACTCACCTCATGCAGGAAGGACTTGACACTGGGTGCTGCGTCTTTGACTGATCGGAAAAGTGCTCTGTGGAGGTCGGTGGAAATGAAAATTGGGTCTGTAAGTGAGGACTCGATCGAGTTCTGTTGAACAAGACAACGCTGGTGTCACCCGCTTACGTTGGAGTCCAGATCTTGTCCTTCAAACGGTTAATCTCCGAATCAAGGAACTCGTTTCGCTGAGTCTTGTATTGATGGAACAGGTTTGTGCGGTGGACTTCCTGAGTATTGAGATCGATGATGGTACTTGGCAAGCGGTTGAGAATGATTTCTTCATCCCGTGCAACCCAGCTTTCCCCAGGCTTCTGTACGAGTCAACGAGATGTGAGACTAAAAGAAAACGACAACAAAACTGATTCAAACATCCAGGAACACTCACATAGAACAATCCTTGAATCATCAGTTCTGGGTTGTACTTTTCATTCAAATCGGTCGACAAACGGCATCGTTGCCGGTCGTTGCCAGGCATAAACAAAGCCAAGGTATTAATCATCTGTCCAAACCAGCCACGGTGAGCGTCCACGAGACAAGCAGTTGGACGACTGCAGCTCATAGCGAAGCAACGTACAGCGTTCACTTGATCCAAGTCGGAGCCAACGACCACCGAGCACATGCAGGTTTGCAAATGCGATGTCAAAACCCTGTGGGGTAGCAGGCAATCAAAATGAGAAAGTTCTTCCGTTGCAGACAGACATGCAGGTCCAATGACCCTCACCTCGTCAAAAACCCTTGATCAAACCGGGATTGCATGTGTTCTCCAAACGCGGTAAATGCAATGTCGATATCGGTGATGCACGCTTGACGGGCGTGATTGAGGTTGTCGAGTGCCGCAAGCATCACCGGGGAGAGGTCGTTCAACGCCTGCTCGGCAGCATGAAGCTGCAGATGCGCTTGGAGACGGCGTACAAAGAATACCATCCGGTCTTCGCATACAGCATGCACTTGCAGGTATTCTTGCGCGTGCTTGATGGGCATCACGAGCGAAAGCGAGAAAATGTGCAGATCGTTCGACAAATTGGCTGTAAAGACAAACGACGAGATGGCATATCCTTTTCACGATGGCAACGTGCACACGCACACACACGTACACACGCACACACACACAGCACACGTACGAGTGAGTGAATGGATTCTCGCAGAACAATCCAATATGGAAGAAGGAGGTACCGATTTCTGGCAACATGTAGAACTTTGGTTCGATCGTGGTGTCCGTTTCTGGGCGGCAGATCTCGCCGTTCAGCGTGTGCTTGGTAACGTATGTGGTGATTTCTTCGGGGACAGTGTCTCCTTGCCAGACCTGACGAGAGAGCAACGAGGAACGGTGAGTTGAAACCAAAGCAACAAAAAGCATAACTCATGAGTGCAGAACGGCGGATTGTTGCAATCGGCCATGGCACGCGCGCATCTGCATCGCAATAGAGGGGCACGCAGCCTCGTGGAGTACCTTCAGGGTTCGCGGGCCCATGATGTGATCCCAGAGCGAGAGCACAACTGCTCCAAACATGCTACCGACTGTCATTCGCGCGACGCGCGGTGCAGCCATTCGCTCTTCGTCCGTTGGTCCTGCCACCCGAATCAGAATTTAAAAAAACAAAAAAAAAAAAACAAGACACCACAGCCATGTTAGCCTTGGGGAACCGGTTGGAGCGATTTGTCTGATTCCAACTGGAATCGGCAAACTGTTGTGTTCCAAATCCCAATCCAATTGCGAGTGTGGCTGTGCTCGGCCCTAACTCACCGCGAAACCGTCCACTGAGTTGACCAGGAAGCCCGCCGGCAGCACCACCAGCAGCCAGCATTGTGACGCCGCTGCCCATCATGCTGTCTGCGGCGTCTTCCTGCGCTTCGGCCAATCTGGCGTACTGGTCCATCTCGGCTGCACTTGCGCTCCGACTGAACACTGCGGGGTGTCGGTCGCCGCCATCCAGCTCAGCGTGTGTGTATGCTCCTGCTGGGCCCGAGTGGTGCTGCAGGTGGCCGGCCGAGCGTGAGGCGTTCGGATACGGCTGCTCCTGACTGGCGCCGCCAACTCCAGTGCCGTGCGTGTTGCCTTCACTCATGTCGCTGGACGAAAGCGTAAACGACAGCGGGTCGAATCGCCCTTGGTTGGACAGGTTCGGGCTTCCGCGGGACTCGGCGCTGAGCGACGAGTGTTCAGACATTGATTTGAGGGACGCCAATAGAAAATTGACTGAAGCTGGTATGATTTGCGTTTGGTAAATGGGGTTGGTTTTCTGAGCGGCTGATATTGTGTGTGGTTGTGGGTGGACTATAGATCTCACAGAATGAGTGCTTCGAATCCACTTTGAAAACGCCGAATCTTCATGAAACAAAAACCGCCCGCTTACTTTTTGCCGGCTGGACGTGTGAGACTCTGGCGCTCGTTGTACGGATAATCGTGTGTGTGTTGCTGATAGTTGATTGCTGTGGTGCACGACATGTTCGGATTGAAGCACTTTGAACAATTTTCACGTTCGTTCGGCAATGTTTTCGTTTTTTCAGTTGCTGGTTTTCATTTTTCCGAAACAGTGCCAATCTGACGCCTGCCATCGCACAAACCGAACGCTACAGATCCGTTGCATATGTAATAAATTGTGCTTGGCCATCCATCTGCAAAAATGGTCAAGTGGGACACACACACACGCACAACAGATCTCGTCGCATGAATCGCCTGACTTTGAATAAAATCGCCGTTGGTGCCACACGGTCTCCATCTCGCCACAGTGCTTGTTTTTGCTCAAGGATCAGCAACACAATTATATTTCCCGTACACGGGGTAACGGGGGGAGGATCCGAAGTGGTGTGATTTTCCCCCGCGAGCCCGAGCCGAGTGTGACGATGCTGTCGCGCCGAGACTGATGATTTTATTTATTATTATGAATGTTGACTATTTAAAATCTCATGTTTCATAACTGTATTAATTACGAGAAGGTTGCACGGCGAGCGAGCAAAAGCGCAAAAGAGACAGAGACTGATGAAGGAATTGACAGAAGCGCATGTAGGTGGTGCGAACACCTAGCAGCAGAGATCAGGAAAGGAGAAGAAGGGGGAAAAGAAAAAGAAAAAAAAAAAAGAGGAAACATTTTAAAACCGACCCAGTTACATACTCACAAGACGCGAAGCGCTTTGCTTTGGAAAGGTTTTGTTGCAGGTAAAGCATGAGAGATGGGCAAAGGGCGCAGGGCCAGACGGCATGAGGCAGTTGCCGCAGCCAGAATGGCCGCATCGGAGCAAGTACTGGACCGGGCGGGTTTTGCATCGAGTGCACCGCATCATCTGTCCACAGTCATCGTAGCTGGTAGAGAGCACAGGAGACTCGACAGCAGTGGCATCAAACAAGTCCAGAGCAGAGGGAGAGTGGTGGTGGTGGTGGTGGTCTGCCAGATTGGACATGACGGGCGACGCAGTACCGCTGCCACTGCTGCCGATGTTGCCGTTGCTGTTGCTGTTGGTAACTTGGGCACTGCTGCTGCTGCTGCTGCTGCGAGCACGGGTGTGTGCGCCGCCGTTTTCAACCAGGTGCGACGGGTCGTGGCAGTACGTGCACGGGTGGGACAGACAGTCGCCCTGAAGCCAGAACTTGCACACCTTGCAGTTGCCAGCCTCGTGACGGGCGCGGGGGTTGACATCCGGAGCATGCATGTTGCGCTTGACCCAACGAGGCGTCCCGACACCCCCCATGGCGCCAGCGGAGGCGGCGGGGTGTGCGTGGCGGTGTGGCTGAGACTGCGGAGGAGGAGGCTGTTGGACGAGCGGTGCGAGAAGCGACGCCACATGTTGCTGCTGTTGCTGCGGCTGGAAGGCTTGGATGTATTGATGTTGCTGTTGCAGTTGCTGTTGCTGCAGTTGCGCCTGAGGCTGCTGCTGCTTTGCTTGCGCGCGCTGCGGTCGGTGAACAGGCGCAATTCGTGCAATCGCGGCTTGTTGTTGCTGCTGCAATTGCTGCAACTGCAGCAGCTGTTGTTGCTGGAGAAGGAGCTGCTGCTGCTGCTGGTGCTGAACCAGTCCAATATGCTGCTGCTGCTGCTGGGTGTAGAAGGACTGCTGAGGTGGCTGGTGCTGCGGGAACAGGCTGCCAGCAAGGCGTTGTTGGGCCGTGGTCGTGGTCGCGTGCCACAGGGCAGAATCGAGCGCTGTTGTTGGGCTCGCCCAGCCACTACTGCTGCTGCTGCTGCCAGGGTTGGAGTTGGGTTGGATGCGCGCTGCGAGGGATGCTGCGATATTAGCGGGGGCGCCGGTGCTCCATGTCGACGAGAGGGCGAACGGGTCAAAGTGGAGTTGCCGAGGCGGCGAAGAAGCCGAAATCAGCAGCGCTTCGTCATCGAGATGCTCGTCGCTGCTGCTTCTGCTGCTGTTCAGCCCCGACGAAGGCCCATCGTCATCATCATCGTCGTCGTCGTCCAGGAAAATGTTGGTTTTTTGCGGGACGAAATTGGAGTCGAGCAAGGTGGCGCGCGCAAAGATGGGAAACGAGCTGTCCCACTGGTCTGCCGAGGTCATCGTGGCGCCAGACGCGGAGCCGCCCACGTAAGCCGAGGTCGAAGCGAAAGGCTGGTGCTGATAGGGATTGGATGTCATCGCCATGGGTGCGTTCAAGCCAGACGAAGAGGGAAGAGCGGTGCAAGCAGCGGAAGAAATGGGGGCTGGTGGGAAAGAAGAAGAAGAAGAGGAGGGCGACAAGGAGACGGATTTGCGATGCGATTGCAACAAGGATGAGGCTGAGGCGGAATCAGACAATGCCGGCAACCCAGGCAAAGCAGCACAGGACGAAGAAGAAGAAGAAGAACACAGAGAAGAAGAGGAAGAAGAGGAAGAGCGAGTGACAGGAGAAAAAGAGGATTGAGCTGAAAAAGCGGCGAATTCTTGGCTTGGGGAAACTTTGAGCGACGGCTCGGTTTGCTTTGCATCGGCTGACTGTTGCCATTGCTGTTGCTGCTGCTGCTGCTGTTGCGGTTGGGATTGCCACAAAGGGAGTTGCTGCTGTTGCTGATATGTCTGATAAAATTGCTGATATGTCTGATGCTGCTGCAGCGACAATGAGGGCGAAGACAAAGAAACAGAAGAAGAAGTGCTGGTCGGGATGCCAAGCAAAGCGTCGAAACTTTGCGACGTGATTTTCGTTGTGGTTGCATCCGAAAACGGACTGAATGGGACATTCGCTCCACCGCCCTTCGCCATTGCCGCAGCTGTGTTGGAATTAATACTCAGAGTCAACGGCACAGAGGCAGAGGCAGAGGCAGAGGCAGAGGGAAAAGAGGGCGAAGAGGAGGAGGGAAGCGGAAGTGCGAACGCAAAGGACGGAGGATGGGACGCATGATGGCGACGATTTTCCGCACTTTGTTCCGCAGTAGCAGCAGCAGCGGAGGAACATGCGGATGCAGCAGAGGTTGCATCGTGAACAAGCGCACCATCCACCCCAGCCGGAGCGGAGGTTTGCGTGAGCATGGCGCGTTGGCGGATGCTGGTGCTGCTGGTGCTGCTGCTGCTGCGACGCGGCGAGTTTGGCGGCGATGGCGGCGTGAAAATGGTGACCGCTATTTGTTGGTTGGACGAGCCAGTCGAAGCTGCCGCAGGCGAGATCGCAGCCACCTTGGCCACAGATCCGCATGCTGCGTTGGACGTATCGTCGTCATCGTCGCTGGCGTCCGAGTGCGCAGGCGACAGGGTCGCAGCCACGCGTGGAACGCTGCTCGGAGCCAGCGTCGCCGATTGGCTTTCTTTCCCAGCCTCCGAAACCGCACCGGCCGAAGCCGACGCAAAACCACCTCCCGCCGCCGCCGCCGCCGTTGCTTGCTCGCTCGCTGTCAGATCGCACAATGGCGACGCAGCCAGCGCCGATGCTGGTGGTGCGGACGCAGGATGGGTGTTGATGGCTGCGATGCTCGGGGTGACGTTCGCGTTGCTGCGCTTGCTTGCAGGCTTTTCTCCGTGCTTCTTGCCGCTGCTGTTGTTGTGCGTGTTGTTTCGGCCCGCATTGGCCATCGCTGAACGCTTTGGGGTGCTGGTTGAATTGTTGCTGCTGATGCTGGTGGAAGTCGTGGGTGCGACAGACGTTGCCGATGACGCGAGAGGTGACAAGTGCGCGCCAGCAATTGCAACCATTGCTTTGTGTTTGTACGCTGAAGCGCGCTAGGAAGGTTGTTTGCTTTTTCGTTTGCTAATTCGAATGGTGTAGTGCACTGCCCTTCGCCGACTTGCTCGATCCGAAGGGTCAAAAAAAGGGGGGGGGGAAGAGCGGAGGGAGAGAAAAGCTGATGTGGTGAATGGAAAGCAAAGAAGGCTGAAAATGCTTCTGAGAAACAAAAAAGTCAAAAAGAAAAGAGCGCAAAGCAAAATGAACACAAAGAAAAATGAGACTAAACACACAATGTTCCCGAAACGGCAGCGTTTATAAATGTGGTCTGAGCGCTGAGAATAAGCGCGTAACGTCAAGCGTCCAAACAAAAAAAAAAAAAAAAAAAAAAACATCAATGTCATTTTGGTGTTTCTTTTTTGGCTGTTTCTCGTGCCAAATAAACCTGAGCAGCAACTACTCTTGTGTACAGCTTTGCACAGCTCTGCACAGTACAGCATTGTACAGCACAACTGGCTGTGGACTTTGTGATGGTTTGTTGGTTGTTTACCTGTTCGGAGTCAAAAAGCAGGCTGACACAGCTTGACCTTGGCTACAGCAAAACACAACGCGTCCAGCAGCCTCAATACCCCCAAGGATGCGCTTACCAGCAGCGGATTGAAGTCGGATGGTGGTGGAGGAGGAGGAGGTCGAAAAGGAGGGGAAAAGGCGGACGAAGAGTGCGAGAAGGGGTGAAGTTTTTTTTGTTTTTTTTTTTTCGTTTTTCTGCGTTTCGAAGTTTTTCCATTCGTGTCTTTTTCGCTTTCGTTTTATTTTTTGGCAGTCATTTTTTCCCCTTCTTTTCTGTGATCTCTTCTTTTTCCTTCCTTCCTTCCTTTTCAGCTGTACGTTTACCACCATCAGCCAGTTTCTAAGATCCTTCATTTTCAACCGTCCGTCTATCGTCCCCCTCCCTTCACCCATCCCCCTATCGTCACAGAAGCCATGAGCCACCTGTTCTCGTTTTCAAAAGCACGACGGAGGTAGCCAAGCCTTGCTTTTTTGCCACCATGCTTTCTGAGGGCAACAACATCCTCATTAAGGAAAAAACAAAAAAACGGCTGAACGTGTGACGTTTTTCGCTTTCTGAACGCATTTTTGTGTTTTTTGAAAGCCTCTCGTGCATGTGTTCTCCGCGTGTGTGTCCTCGCCCATCCTCAGCATCCCTTCGATCTATCAGCTCTGTGGGGGGGGTGGTTTTTTGTGCTGCAGGAGGTTGTCTCTTGACGCGAATTGTGACTCGGGGGCAGCATGATCACGTCCGTCTTAAATCTTATATTTGGCCTTTTTTTGAGAGTGTATTTTTAAACTGTTTGTGCTGTTGCCCGACTGCGGCTCATGGCGACGGCTGCCACATGACTGATGCAACAGTGTAGTGTGTGGTGTGTGACAGAGCGGACACAGCACAGCTCTCCTCCTGCTTGGATGCGTGTTGTTGGGGTGGGGGAAAGCGTTGTCAGGTGTCTTGGTTTTATTGTATTTTTCAAGGTTTTTGGGCCGAAATCTCGATGGCAGATCTGCCGCGTTTCCTTCCTCGCACCTGACTGCCATGCACACAATACGCCTTGCACACTCTCCGTTCGTTCATCGGTGCCCCAGCGGGAAAACAAGTCGCCCCCTTGAACGATCGCTTTGTTTTCTTGAATTTTTTTTTAACTTTAATTTGAGAAAAAAAATCCCCCAAAATCACACACACACACAAAAAAAAGAAGAAAGTAAAAAAAAAAGAAAAAAAAAGCCAAGACAACAAACAAAAGAAAGTCAAAACCAAAAAACAAAACAGCCAATAAATAATCTCCTTCAACGTTTGAAGCTTGGGTGCGCCGAGCACCTTGCATGCGCTCATCGAGAAAACGGCATTCGCGTCTCCGGTTTTTATTTTCGTGGCAGAGCCAATGGGCACACCTTCCCCAACTCTATCGCTTTGCCATGTGTTTTTCTTTTTTGCTCTCCTTTGACCTTGTGTTTTTGCTCTCCTTCTGACCTTGTGTTTTTGCTCTCCTCCGCTATTCCTGACATTGTTTGGCAGATGAGATACTCGCAACTTGGCTTGCTGGTGCTCGTGCTTGTGGCCCTGGCATCCCCAATCGCATTGGCCAGCATTTCGCCAAGCATCGCCTCGGTCACCCCCTCTGCCGAAGTGAGCACCTCCATCGAAGTGAGCTTGACAGATAGCTCACAGCCCATTGAGAGCTCCTCGCCCATTGAGAGCTCCTCGCCCGTTGCGAGCTCGACAGTTATTCCAAGCCCGACATTCGTCTCAAACCAAACTTCAGCATCGCGTGCTTCGGCCTCTTCAGCATCGGTTGCGAGCCGTAATTTGGCCACGTCCGCATCGATCGCAAGCGGTTATTTGGCCACGTCCGCGTCGATTGCAAGCGGTCATTTGGCGACTTCAGCATCAGTTGCCTCGGCAGCTGCCGCATCGATCGCTTCGGCATCTTCAGCATCCCTTGCTTCGGAATTTACGGCATCGAGCTCCGCTGCGGACGATGCGAACTCTACGGTCAGTGCTAGCTCCACGGCTGCTAGCTCCACGGCAGAAGCAAACTCTACGGTCACTGCTACGGCAGAAGCAAACTCAACGGTCACTCCCAGCTCGGTCACTCCCAGCTCCGTCACTCCCAGCTCCAAAACTCTCACGACTACAGCCTCGTACAGCCCTTCCGTGTCGAGCTCCCCGACTGGCAGCTCTGGAAACGAAACCATCCCCACCGGTCCCTTCACTTGCAATGGCAACAGCCAGCACTTTTGCGGCTACGCTTGCCCGTTCCAGAATGCCACACTCTGCAACTTTATGAGCCAACGCTGCAACTTCCCCTCTGGAACGGCCTTGTCGTCGGAATGCACGCAAGCTATCACCACGTTCTGCCAGAACAACGCCACCGCTGCTGGCTGCTGCAACTCGACCACTCCGCTCCGTTGCAACACTGACCGGTCTCTCTGCGTCTCCAACATGACGACCTGCCCACTTGCGACCACAATGACTTCTGGGTGCTACGATACTGCATTCGTCTGCCCGGTCGGCACTCAATGTGCAGGCCAACTCGACTGTGGCAACGGCGTCTGTGTGCCTTCGGGCTCGAAATGTCCCACTGGCAGTCTGTGCGCCGGCGGCTATCGCTGTGGCACGCTGGGCGACACTTGCACTCGAACGTTGGGTCAGTGTGCTCCAATTGATCGTGGCTCCTCCTCGGCGGTCAACATTACCAACTTCCCGAACGCTGCTATCGAGTTCCCTGGCCTCAACTTGAATACCATTTGCGGGCAAATCGTTGCTGATTATGTGCTTCGCATGCGCACCAGCTGCGTCTTCTCCTCCATCTCCGTCTGCCAGACTTGCAAGCCATTCCTGGACAATGTTGTCGTTCAAGCCTACAGCACGCTGGACGCGTGCCAGACCGAGGACCCGGATTCGTACACCTGGTGGGCCAATGCTGCGTCAACCACCCAATCCCAATTTGCTGCGCTGGGATGCGGGGCAGCCACTGCGAGCGACAACTTTGAGGTTAGCCCTGGCCCCGGGTTTGTCTCGGTTCGCTGGTCTCGACTCAAGGACGGCAACCTCGCTCCCTTCTCGTACAGTGCCGAGGTCGCGCCTTCCAGCAATCCCACCGCCCGAGTGACATCCTCGGTTCGACCCTTTATTCTGTCCGACGCGTCCAATCAGACCTTGAGCGCTGTCATTCGCGGCACTTTTGTTGCTGGCCAGGCCTATGTCTTGCGGTTCCGCACTACACGCGGCTCGAGTGTGACTGTCAGCAACCCGTACTTTGTGACGATGCCTGTTGGCTCAAATTCCACCTTCCTCAACTTTGCAGAGAACTGGCTCGACTACCCCAATGCTGTCGTTTACCTGGAGGCAGCTGATCGCCTTGAGCTTTCATCCATCATTGGCGGAGCGAATGTCTGTGGCGGCACTGGGTCTGGCTTTTGCATTCATGGCGTTACGACGTCCTGGTCTGTCACTGGATTCAATGCTTCCCTCTCGACGCTCGCCTCACTGCAACTTGAAGCAAGCCAGCTGCCCGTTGCGACCGTGCTCACGGCGACTGTGACTGCCACATTCTACACGTCTACATCGAATGTCTCGTCTACTCTGAACAAGTCCATCGACTTCCTTGTTCGAGCCCCCCGCAGCGACGCTAGCTGCATCATTGATGGAAGCGACTCTGGCATCTTCATGCAGGACGTGTTTTCGTTGCAATGCCCGCCAAGCGTGACGGACATGGGTCGCCTGTTCTTCTCACGGCCCCAGTCTTCCAGCGGCACATCGGATGGCACTTCCTTCTTCCCAAAGGCGTCTGCGCAAGCCGGACTCTTCTACATTGACTCGTTGCCGCCGGGCACCATGCTGGTGACCATCCGCTCATCCTCGCCGTTCGGTGGCCAGTTCTCCCAGACTCTGGTCTTCACCGTCACTCCTCCCGGCAATCTGAACACGGATTCGGCCGCGCGTGAGGTTGTCTTGAATCAAGCCCAGAGTGTTTTCAACTCGGATCAGTCGCGCTCGGGTATTGCCCTTGCATCGACGCTTGTCAACGCCATCGCCGATGCTGGTACTGGCGCGGACACGAGCAGTCGCCGAGAGATTCGCTCGCAGCTGATCACTGGTGCTGTGGCTATCGTCGATGCCACCCAAGCGGAGACTGCGGATGCCGTCACGCCGCAAGATTTGACCGACACTCTCGGTTTGTTCTTTGAGCTGACGCGCTTCCCGAACGAGCTCACTACAGAGGGTCTGGGCACCGCTCTCGGAGCCCTTCGTATTGTTGCGGGTCTGTTGCGCACGGTTGGTATCGAGGAGGCCGCAAAAGTCAACTTGGCTGCGACGCTCGGCTCGCTGCTGCGCGCCATTCCGTTGCTGCAAACGGGCAACAATTCCCCTGCGTCGCGCGAATTCTCGGCGCTGGCGTTCGATGTGCTGCAACGTCTTGGCTCGGCTGCCCGTGCCAATCGTGCTCCTGGCGATGTTGACGTGATCGAGACCCACGATATCGTCATTCGCAACGAAAACCGCGACTCAAACAACCTTGGCGCATCGCCCATTTCTCGAAATGCCGGCGCCAACTTTACCGTGCCTTCGTACGCTGCAGGCTCAGCCCCTGTGGTTGGTGTCGAGTACGTCCACCACTTGAACAACCCGTTCGCTTACGACAATGCGACCAACGAGCAAGCCTCAGACACCTTCTCGCTGCGCCTCACTGACGCCGATGGCAATGAGATTTCTGTGGGCAATCTGGATCCGAACAATCCGATTCTGATTGGAATCCCCGTCCTCCGTCCTCTGGTCAATCCCAACAATACGCTTGTGTGCATGTTCCGCAACGAAACCACGGGCAAGTTTTCGCACAAGGGCTGCTCGGTTGTCTCGAACGGTACCGATTCCCTTCTGTGCAATTGCACGCATTTGACTGCGTTTGCCATTTTCGAAATCAATCCGATCGACTTTGACGATGTTGCTCGGCACCTGAGCGACCGTATTGCCGAGCGCCCGTGGCTGGTAGTCTTCTTGGCCGCAATTGTCTTTGTCTACCTGTTCATTCTGCTGCCGTTTGCCATTCGGAATGACCGTCGCGTCAAGCGCGATCTGTTGGACGCGTCGTCCAAGCTCGGTAGTGTGCTCGACAAGGAATTTGCGCAAGACGATGCTGTGGCCGAGATTTTGAACATTTCTTCCGGTGGCAAGGATGACAAGACGCCAATCATGCCTTTCAAAGAGCGGCTGGTGCTCAACATGAAGAATCGCCACATCTATCTCTCCATCTTTGTCAAGAGGCATCTGGATCGAAACTTTTCGCATGTGGCGCGTGCCACTGTTGGCACAACGACCTTGCTGATGTGCATGGGCCTCAACACGCTCATTTACAACCAGATGAGCTTTGAAACCGAGTCGCTTGCCATCAGCATTGTGAACGGCATCATCTCGACGTTCATCATCTTCCCTCTCTCGACCTTGATCATTGAGCTCTTCCGCCACTCGTTCCGATACCCGACCCAGGTGCGCACAACGATGGCCAACCTGGAGAGCGCCATGGAGCTCTCCTCGATCTCCTCGGTGGGCAACTTTGGCTACGACGAAAAGCCCGCTTCCAAGCCTCGCAAACGCTCTCTCGCCGACCGTTGGAGCGCGTGGCGTATTCCCCACGCCTGGCAATATGTGGCCTATTTCTTGTGCTTTGTCTTCAGCGCGACTGGCATCTTTTTGACTGTTTTCTGGGCGTTCAGTGAAACCTTTGACGACGACGACGTCTACCGCATGTGGTTTATCTCTGCGTGTGTGTCCATCATTCAGTCAGTCCTGATCTCGTCCACGGTGAAGGTGTTCATCATGACTGCCATCCTGACGTGGGTGGATCATTGCCGCCACCGCATGAACCGCAAGAACAGCCAGGCCAAGTGAGCGAGGAACATGGTGATCCGGTAGTTGCTGTTCTTGTCGGTGAAGTGTGGTTTTGTGTTTTCTGTTAGATCGTTGGTCTTTGTTCTGCTATGTTTTGGTCTTCGTTCGCTTTAATCGGTGGTCTTTCTCGTGAGTCTTTTCTGAGGTTGTCTCGAAGTTCAGATATGACAGCAATACATCTCTTGTTTCGGTTTACTACTCCTCACCTCACCATTCGCGTGAAACAGCCAAAATTTCATGCTGTGCCTGTTTTACAGATTTATTCACAGTCCCAATAATTTTTTTTTGTTTGTTTTCGGCAAATTTTACAATCATGGAATCTCGGTCTGCTGCCGACTGGACGCTGGTGGGCCAAGGCCCCACGGGCAGTGTGGCCGAGCTCGCTCAAGTCGAGTCGCTCCTTGCACGGTCCTCCAATGACGGTGCTGCCGACGCTGCGCAGGCGGGCGACAACCAGACGACGACAAGTACTCACAGCCGCCACCGCAGCGCTTCCGACAGTGACGTGGTCGGTGCTTCCTCTGTCCACCCGCTGCCTGTTTCACCAGTGCCTGAAGCAGCTATCATGCCGCCCAAGTCATCTGGCGAAAGTGCGCAATCGACGGCGTTGGCTTTGTCGGGCGGAGTGGCGTCGGGGAAACCGGAACCTGCGTCATCAGTCTCGGCGACAGCGACCACACCAGCAACCGATGCTCCTCCTGCTGAGCGCACCACGCGTCACATTACCATTCTATCCATTGTCTCCTCTGTCACAGAGGACGCGGCCAGCGAAACCAGTGCGGGCCTGTCGCGTGTGGAAGTGCACCGTGAGCATCCGTTGCCGCTAAAACTGACGCCAGCCGCGGGCACTGCTAGCGCTAGCGCTGGCGCTGGCGCTGCTGCTCCACCAGCAGCTCATTCATCGACCCATGTGCTTTCCTATTCCTGGGAAATAATTACTGCGGTAAGCGACACACGTACTTTTTTTGACTCTAGGTCTTTTGTCCCTCCAACTTTTTGTGTGTTTTGGCTGTACATGTTTTTGGCTGCATGTTGTTGGCTGACACCCATGTCCTTTTTCTGCCCCACACAAACAGCCTTTCTCGGCCATTTCCTCTGCCATCGGAGCATTATTCGCCTTGGCAAGCAGACCTGCTGCCAAAAACAACTCTGCCACTGCTGTGCGGGCTCAGGCGCTTCCTGCTGAGCTTTCGCGCAGTCTCAGCGCATACGACTCCAAGGGCAATGCTGTGGACTTTGCTGCTACAGACACTCGCGTCATAGAGTCGAGCACCTCTTTTGAAAACGATGGCTCCACTGCCATCACGAAGGCGGTGGTTCACACAAACGCTCCCTATCTTGGTCTCACACCGTCGTTGACTCTTGTGCCGCGCAAGACCCCCGAAACTCAACCTGTGGCTGCAGACCTGGCAGCCAAACGATGCCTGCGCTCCGCTGCTGCTGCCGTCTTGCTTACTTCCACCGCCGCCCCATCCCTTCCGTCCGTTCCGCTTGCCAAATCCATTCCCGTGCCCTTTGCGGAGGCGGCGCCCTTCCTTGCCACCGGCGATATCATCCTCTTCCATGGCGCTCAGTCGATCTTTTCGGAAACCATCGAACTTGGTAGCTGGAGCCAGTTCTCGCATGTGGGCATGGTTTTGACGCCGCCGCACTTTCTCGCTCTCGACCAGCCTGCTGCTGGCTCGATCCTCATGTTTGAGAGTGGCTGGGACACGGAAGCCGACGTTGAGGACCACAAGATCAAGTTTGGCGTGTCGATCGTGCCGTTCACTGCCGACTATGTTCGCAGCTACACTGGACGCATCTACGTGCGGCGACTCATGGACTCTGCGACGCGCCAGTCGTACGGCTCGGTTCATCGCGACGAGATGAACCGCAGCCTTGCGCTCATCCACCAAGTCGTCTACAACAAACCGTACGACACCGATCCAATGGACTTTATCCGCGCCGAGCTCAAGCTGCACTATGGCAACACGCGCCGCACCGACATGTTCTTTTGTTCCTCGTTCCTGGCCTATGTGCTGTACGAGCTGAATCTGCTGGTGATGACCAAGACCAACGGGTGGGTCTTGTACACTCCCAAGGACTTTTCGTCCGAGGTCCCGACGGTTGTGGGTCTCAAGGACAATGTCTACCTCGAGAGCGAGATTGAGCTTGTTGCGTGAGAGTGTTTCCATATGCGTGTTGTTCATACTAGTGTTGGTTGTCTTTGCTACATTTTTTTGTTTCGTGTGCAAAGTGTTTTGTACAGAACATGTACTGCAGCTCTTGTGGAACTCTCATTGGTGCATTGAGCCAAATCGAGATCAGAGTAGTATAATCCAAGCATGCGCTTGCTCACTCCATCTTTTTTTTTCTTCGCTCAGTCAAGACTCAAACAGAGAGAGAGAGAGAGAGAGAAGGCAAAAATGGAGCTGGCTGAAACAGGCGACCAGCAGCAGCATCCACTGCCAGCTGCGTCCGTCGCCGCACCGCCAACGCCCTCCCCCGCGCGACGCATCCGCATGCTCGATCCCGGCGTTGTGAATCGGATTGCTGCAGGAGAGGCAAGTAGTGATAGCCGCGGGGTGGTTTTTTTGCAAGCGCGCAGCCCTGCTTCTCTTTCTCTCGCTCGCTCACGAGGAGGAACCGGGGCCCCAGCAAAGCAAGCTCATCCCGGCTTGCAGTAGCGATGTGGACGGGTCGGTTGATGCACTATGGTGGTTGGGCGGACCAGACCCCGCATCCCTTGATCCGAACTCGGGGAGAGAGAGACAGAGTGGAACAGTCACCGAAGTTGGTTTTTTTTTTTGGCGGGAAAACTTGACAACATGAAACCAGCGTTGATTTTTTGCTCGCAACTGGACTTGCTGTGTCTCGCTGATTTTTCTTGTTGGTTGCTGCCACCTTACTCATGTTGTTGGATGCATGTCGGATTTTTGATTTTGATCTCTTTGCTTTTTTTTTTTGGGGGGGGGGGCAAAACGCAGGTCATTCAGCGCCCTTTCAACGCGCTGAAAGAGCTCATGGAAAACTCGCTGGACGCGGGCGCCACCTCGATCGTCATGAGTGTCAAGGCTGGCGGAATGAAGTTGATGCAAATTGCAGACAATGGCTCAGGCATTCATGTATGCAGATGGGGAGCGATGAGGAGCGTGTGTGTGTGTGTGTGTGTGTGTTTGTTGGCGGGTCGCTGATAATCACTGCGACAGCTCGACGACCTCGATCTCGTGTGCGAGCGCCACACAACCTCCAAGCTCGAGAGATTTGACGATTTAAAGTCGATTGCCACGTTCGGTTTCCGTGGCGAGGCTCTTGCTAGTGTGACGCGTGTCGCGCATGTCTCCATCATCAGCAAGACGGCCGATGCCAAGTGTGCATACAAGTAAGTGCGCAGAGTTGCGGTCGTGCTTTATTTTCAAGGGCAGTAGAAGTCTCGATTGGATGTACTCATCTTTCGTTGCGCTTGGACAGGGCACATTACGCTGACGAAAAGCTCGTTCCACCAACTGCTTCAGACACGAACGCGCGACCAAGGCCATGTGCTGGCAACAAGGGAACAATCATAACGGTACACACACATCACACACATCACACACAGAGACGCCAGAGCCGACAATTTGCGCACTCGCGACCAGGATACTTACCCGTTCTTCACTGCTTTGCGTGTTTGGGGGGGGGGTTGTGCTGCATACTCTACACATTCCAGGTGGAAGACCTGTTTTACAACATCAGCACTCGCCGAAAAGCACTCAAGAGTCCCGCAGAAGAGCACGCCAAAATAGTTGATGTTGTTGGCAAATACGCCATCCATAATTCTGGCGTGAGTTTTACGCTCAAAAAGCATGGCGAAACCACTGCTGCAGACGTCCGAACAGCTGCCGGTGGCACACGAATCGACGCTGTGCGTGCCATCTACGGTGCGCAGGTTGCACGGGAGCTGCTGGAACTGGACGGGACCGAGCCAAAGCTCGATCTCGTTGTCAAGGGTTTGGTTTCCAACGCAGACTACTCGATGCCGAGAGGCACCTTTATATTTTTCATTAATCGTAAGCCCTATGAATAGTGAGCGATGAATAGTGAGCGACGACTGTACAGTAGCTCACAAGCGCTGATTTCAACCGCTTGACACCTGTTTTGATTTGGGCCAACAACCTTTGGAGTAGATCGCCTCGTGGACTGTCCATCTATTCGCAAGGCAATCGAGACCGTGTACGCCGCGTATCTGCCCAAAAAGACCTTCCCTTTTGTCTATCTGTCACTGCTGATGCCCGGGCAAAATGTGGACGTGAACATTCACCCCACCAAGAAGGAGGTGCATTTTCTTCACGAAGATGTCGTGGTCGAGACGGTGCAGAAGATGCTTGAGGCCAAGCTGCTCGGCTCGAACGCGTCGCGCACGTTTTACACGCAGGCATTGCTACCGGGAGCAATTGCCCCTGCGACGCTGGCTGCGGCTTCGTCCTCATCTTCGTCGCATGCCCTCTCGTCGTCGGCGTCGAGTTTGCTTGCGGGCGCGAGTGGCAGCAGCAGTAGTAGTAGTGCGCAGGCATCAGCCGCTGCTCGCTCATACGCGCATCAACTCGTTCGCACAGACAATCGCATGCAGACGTTGGATGCGTTCATGGCCCCAGCGCCGCGCATGCCACCCAATCGAGTGACTTTATTATCGACCGCGGGGACAACGTCCTCTTCGGCACCTGCTCCATCAGGGCTCTTTTCTAGCTCCGCGGCTGCTCCTGCTCGACAGCAACCGTCTATCCAGTCTTTTCTCGCGCCCATCGCTCAACCTGAAGGAGATCATGCTCTTGTCACCGAAGATGCGGAGGAGGAAGAGGTGGCTGCTTCTGCTTCTGCTTCCGACCACATCTCCATTACCTCTTCTTCTGCTGCTAGTGTGGAGCCTTCGTCGTTAGCGGCAGCTTCGACTCCAGTTGCAGCAGAGTCGGCTGCTGGCACTGTGACAACTCTAACGTCAGTACAGCGTGTGTTTTGCATTTGATGCAGGGAGAGCGTACTGACTCCACCTTGTTGACACACACACACACGCTGGCACAGGAAGAAAAAGCTGCTCAATATTCGGAGGCGCCCCGTCCACTTGACCAGTGTTCGCAACCTGCTATCCCACGTCGAGCAGACGTCGACCGAAGGTGACCCTTCTCTGCCAAATTTGATTCTTCGGTGTGTGTATGTGTGTTTGTGTGTTTGGTTGATGCTGAGTGAACCCTGTCTACGCTCGACAGGTCTTGTGCAAATGTTTCAACGCCACTCGTTTGTGGGTTGTGTCAAGCCAACTTTGTCCCTGATGCAATACTCGACGAATCTTTATCTTGTCAATGTTGCCAAGCTCAGGTGAGAGTTTACCGTTGTTGCGTTGAACGCCCCGCTTCTTTGATTCTTTGATTCTTTGGGGCATCCCCAAATTCCTCTCACATGTCGGGGGCTTTGCAGCTGGCATCTCTTCTACCAGATTGTGCTGCGAGAGTTTTCAAACTTTGGGACAATTCGCCTCAATCCGTCGCCACTCCTATACGACGTGTTGATGCTGGCGTTAGACGATCCCGAGAGCGGCTGGTCACCCGAGGATGGCGACAAGGACGAGCTAGCAACGGTGAGTTGAGTCTTGCACATCCGTCGCGCTGCTTCCGGCTGTCACGCTTATTCTCTTGTTGGTGTCTGCCAGTTTATGGTGTCGTTTTTCTCGGAGCGCGCCGAAATGTTGCAAGATTACTTTTCAATTCAGGTGGACGGTGAAGGACGACTCGTCACCATTCCTGCATTGCTGGACGACTTTGTCCCGGAGCTGGATCGTATTCCATTGTTCTTTTTGCGACTGGCCACGGAGGTACGACGGAAGGGGGGGGGCTTTTGTCAAAACAAACCTCAAAGTCTCCCGTTTGAGCGCTCATCGTTCTGCTTCATATTTTGTTGTTGTTGTTGTTGTTGTTGTTGTTGTTGTTGTTGTTGTTGTTGTTGTTGTTGTTGTTGTTGTTGTTGTTGTTGTTGTTGTTGTTGTTGTTGTTGTTGTCGTTGTTGGTTTGTTTGTTTGTTTGTCTGTTTGTTTGTCTGTTTGAAGGTCAACTGGGATGAGGAAGAGGCCTGCTTTGAAGGAGTTGCGCGGTTGATTGCTGCCCTCTTTGCCGTACAGCCCGCCGCAAACCCGCTGGCGGACGAAATCCCAGAGGATTTGCACAGCAACAGCGACATTGCCATGTCGCACGCAAGATGGCAGTGGACCGTGGAGCATGTACTCTTCCCTGCCTTCCGTACCATGTATCCACCTGCCGGGTTTGCATCAGACGGGACTATTCTTCAGATTGCCAATCTAACGGATCTTTACAAGGTGTTTGAGCGATGTTGATTTGAGTACACGGGTTATGATGGAGATCGTGATGATGATGCTGTTTTGCATTGTTTACTCTTGCGCTACGTTCTAAATTTCACTGCTCCATGCGTCAAAATGTATAAACCGTCATGCCACCGTCGACACTCATGGTTTGGCCAGTCACGAAGGACGAAGGAGTCATGCACAAAAAGGCGACAACGCCCGAGATTTCCTCAATCTCTCCAACTCGTTTCATGGGTGTGCGGGCGATCACTATCGCAGTCGATCAAACAAGCGGGGTGTGTGCGTATCATGGTGTGTCAGAGTTGAACCAGACGCACAAACAGCCACCAACATCCGTTGTGCACCTCCAACTGACCTTCGTTCATGAACGTCTCGTTTGATAGGACTGGAGCGACCAACGGCGTGCGAATGTACCACGGCGCCACGCAGTTGACGCGAATGTTGTCACCCGCCCATTCACCGGCAAGATTTTTGCACATCTGGATCATTGCAGCCTTCGTCATCGCGTACGGCACCTGGCAAAAATGACCAAGTCAGCATTGACAGCTACACACCCAAGCAGTAAAAGTGCCGCAGCGCGTTCAGAACGAACGTACACCCGTGCGCATCGCAGTGATCCCTGCAACGGATCCAATGCAGACCACACTTCCGCCAGTGGCCGAGCGCCTGAGCAGATCGTGCAGCTTGACGGACAGCATAAATGTCGACTCGAGATTTGTGCTGAGGACTTTGTGATACTCGGCCTCGGTGTACTCGATCGCCTTCTTGCGAACGTTTGTTCCGACGTTGTTGACCAGAATGTCGAGACTGCCACCAAACAGCTCGCGCGCGCGTGCAACGACGCGCTCGACGCCCTCTGCCGTGGACAGATCAGCACTCAGCGTTTCAAAGCGATCCACGACGGGCGACTGTTGGTGGGCTCCCACCGCCGCCGCTGAAGTGATGGCGGCGTTCGACGTGAGCTCTGAGCGGAGGTCGTTCAGACTCGACTCGCCGCGAGCGACAACCAGCACGCGTGCCCCGAGCGCAAGGAGCTCCAGCACGCAGCCACGTCCGATTCCCTTCGAGCCACCCGTGACGATCGCCGTGCGTCCGTCCAAGCGCCACCGCGACGCGCTGAAGATGCGCGAAACCGACGCCGGGTTGTTGGCTTCGAACGTCATTTTGGAAGTGGACTTGACACAAAAGAAGGGGTTTGTGATTGACTGAGCATCTAGCCACAGGTCCAAGTTCGTGTTGGTATGGTTATGGTTTGTTGTTGTTGTTGTTGTTGTTGTTGTTGTTGTTGTTGTTGTTGTTGTTGTTGTTGTTGTTCATGTTGTGTTGAACAAATACGTCGAAGCGAGCACCACAGAATTGACTTTCACTCCTCTGGAACCGACTGATGCGGGGTGACAGACTCGTGCGGAAAATTGACATGCGCAGAATTGGTATGGCTTTTGTTGGGGGAAGAAGTGTGTGCATGTGTGTGGTGTGTGCATGTATGGGGGAGAGCTCGAAATAGTGCGCGGAACTTTGAAACGCGAAATTTCCGCACGTCGTTTTTAAGCAGGTCGAAATTTCAGATTGGAAACCTCACTCTTTGTTTTTTCCAACAATCAAAACTACATACTGTCGCGCTCATCTACAACGAACAATGTCTGAAGCTTTTAAACCCGTCATCCCCACCACAACGAATGAAGGCAAGTCGATTGGCCGATTTGGCTATCGCACCCCCGCCGAGGAAGTCGTCACCGAGCTCGGAATCGACTTGAGCGATCGCGTCGCCATTATCACCGGCGCCAGCAGCGGTCTTGGCAAGGAGGCGGCGCGTGTTTTGGCTCTCAAGGGCGCTCATATCATTATCGGTATGTGTGGGAGATTGCGTGTGGGTGTGATTTGGATTCAAAGTTGAAAGTTGACGCTGACTACTATTTTTGTTCACTTTCGCTCCCTCCAGCTATTCGCAACCTCGAGGCTGGCCAAAAGGTCGCCCAAGAGATTCAACAAAGCACCGGAAACACCAAGATCGAAGCCATGCTCGTCGACCTGACCTCGCTCAAGAGCATCAAGGAGTTCGCCGACGCATTCATCGCCAAGAAGCTCCCGCTCAACCTCCTCATCAACAACGCCGGTGTGATGGCTCTTCCGACCCGCGAGACCACCGCCGACGGATTCGAAATGCAATTTGGCACAAACCACATTGGACATTTCTACCTCACGCAGCTGCTCACGCCCGCCCTGATTGCCGCGGCGCCGTCCCGAGTGGTGGTTCTCAGCTCCATGGGCCACGCCTTCAGCCCGATTATGTTTGATGATGTGAACTGGGAAAAGTCCTACGACGCTTGGCGAGCGTACGGGCAGTCCAAGACGGCGAACGCCCTGTTTGCACTCGAGCTCAACAAGCGTCTCAGCCCGAAGGGCGTGATTGCCGTTTCCCTTCATCCGGGTGGCGCAATGACGAACCTGGGTCGCCACATCTCGCGAGAGTATATGATTGCCAACGGATGGATGAACGAGGACGGCACGTTGCACAGCATTTTCAAAACCGTCGAGCAGTGCTCCTCGACCACCGTGTACTGCGCCATTGCGCCCGAGGTCCTGGAGCACGGCGGTGCCTACTTTGAGGATTGCAACCTCAGCGTTCCTTCTCCACACGCTTCAGACCCGGAAGCCGCTGCCAAGCTTTGGGAGGTTTCGGAGAAGCTGATTTCCGATGCGCTCAAGCAATGAGATGTGTGCACTTTTTGTACGCTCTCCTTGCTCAGAGCGCAGTTCTGTGGCTTGTATGTCCAGTCTTGTACACGTTCTCAATATGTATGGACCTTCACAATAAACGCTGTACAGTTTAATCAGCCTTCCTTTGGTTGACAAACAGACAACGATTCTCCAGGTAATCTGCCAAGAAAAGCACAATGCAACCTCCATCCATCAAGCAGTCCTTTCCTCTATTTTCTTTTTTTCTTTTTCTCTTCTTCTGCTCTTTGTTCATTCTCTTATTTGTGCGATGCCACTTGTCCGCCGTCAGGTCGCCGATCAGTGCGATGCTGGCAAAGCGACGCTCGCTCGCCTCGAGCCCAACCCTGCGAACGGCTTTGAGCAGGTCGCCGCCGTCCACCTCAGCAGCGCCATCCACCAGCTCGGCCTCATCGCCAACTACGCCGCCGAGCTCTTCGAAGGTGCGCTTCGCTTGTTCCGCTTGCCATTGTAGTCCTTCCATACAAAAAGCTTCAAGATTTTAAAGGCAAAAAAAAAAAAAAAAAAAAAAAAAAGCTGATCGTTGGCTCTGGCTGTCGTCGTCGACTCGCTTGTCGTCGCCCGCCAGACCCGCATGTGAATTCGAGTGGAACTAGAGGCAGTCACTCGCAAACCCCGCCTTGGGGGAGGGAGGGAGGGAGGGAGGGCGCATCAGTCGCAGCGATCAGCCAGAATCCATTGATTTTTTTCCTTTTTTTTGTTGTTTTTTTTGTTGACGGCTGGTTGCTTTCGTTTCTCAGCCGCTCAAACTTGCCACTCCCTCGCTCGTTTCCTTTCCACTCTGCTTTGACTTTTTGTGCGTCGTGTCGATGGTGGCGGACGGTCCACAGGGGCGGTGGGGGGGGCGGTCTCTCGGTCTCTCGTTCTCGCCTCCTTCCTAACTCGCTTCGCTTTGCCTTTACCTTCCTTTGCTTCACCAACAGAACTCGCTGCGACCAGCACGGACATTGTTCAACGCTCATCTCGCTTGACTGCCCGCATCGAGCGCCTCGAGGGGCTCCTGCCAAAGACCAAGGCAGTCTGCGATGCTCGGCTTAACAAGTTCCAATGGAACGCTCACCGTAAGCAAAAAGCACTTTTCACAGAAAGCTCATTCAGCCCACATCGATCAGCTTATGTGAACGAAGCCCCCCACCAGGACAACATATCTCACTTGAAATAACAAACACATTTACGATATCACTCTTTTATTTGCTTCACAGGCGTCAAGTGGACCAAGAAACTGCGCGTCGAAGACTCGCAACTCTTCACCAAGCAGTCCGTGCCGCTCTCGCTCCAGCGCGTGTACGACAGCGTTCCTTCCATTCCGCCGATTCATCTGATGGACAGCCACCGCGACAAGGACCAACCCTCTTGCATGATGGTACCTCACCCGGCTCGAGATTTATTGCAATTGTGTTTTTCGTTGTTCTCACTTTGTTTTGTTCGGTCTCCCTCCGTTTTCTCTCTCAGCTCTACTCTTACCCCGAGTTCTTCTTCCACGAGTGGGTCCGCAAGCGTGAAAAGGAAGAGAAAGAGTTGGCCGAGGGCCGCAAGAAGAAAAAGTCTGACGGCGTCTCGGCACTCGTCAACAAGTCGAGCGCCCGGCCCAAGAAGGTGGCAGAGGTTGCCGTCAAGAAATACGACAGCCAAGGCAACGTCATTGTGGAAGCACGTGTACAGCCCCAGGAGCTCGAGGCCCCGCCTCAGCAGGGCGCCCCTCAAGCGCCGCCCCAGCCTCTGTCCAACTCGAGCTCGCCTCCTCCAAAGCCCAAAATCCCGCAGAACACGGGCTCAACCACCAACATGGCTGCTCCGCCTGCTGCTCCGCAACAGCCGCAGCAGTTTGCTCGTCCTCAGGGCTCGGCACCGCCGATTCCCACCAACGGTCCTCCGCGCCCGGCCGGCTCGGCGCCGCCAAAGCCGAAATCGATGCCATCGGCAGATGCGGGCTTCCTCCCGCCTCCGCCGCCCATGCCGCAGGACTCGACGGACGACGTGCCACCACCGCCGCCGCCGATGGACGATGTGCCTCCGCCCCCGCCCCCGATGGACGACGGGTTTGGCTCGGACGAGGCCCCTCCGCCCCCGCCGCCGTCTGACCTGGACGACATTCCGCCGGCGCCAGCATTCGACTACGGCAACAGCGCAGGCGATGCCCCCGGATTTGCATACGAGCCGAGCACCTGGACAGCGAACGACGATCTGGACGGATTTGGCGGCTACAAGAAGGCCGCGTCCAACTCGCATCTTGCCGACGACTACAGCCAACAGGCTGGTGGCGACGAAGGCGATCTCTCGATGGGCATGTCCTTCGAGCTGCCCGGTACGATTGCGCCCCCTCCGACTGCCGAGGACGCAGCGTTCTCTGCGCCCGCCTTTTCCCCGCCCACGGCACCTCCGCCACCGCCAATGGCTGCTTTTGCTCCTCCCGCTGCACCACCGCTCCCGCCCATGGGCAAGGCCCCGCCGATGGCCCCACCAATGCCGCCGGCTGGCAAGGGCGACGATGTCATTGTTGCACCGTCCAAGGTGTTTGATCCCCGTTCGGACATGCTTTCTCAAATCAAGGGTGGCATGGCGCTGCGCAAGGTTGAAGCCGCGCCCAAGGCTGCTGCCCCCGCGGCTGCTGCGCCGACCAACAGCGTCGCCGCCATTCTGATGCGTCGTATCGCGCTCGAGCAGAGTGATGATGACGACGACGATGATGATGGTGACGATGACTGGGACGATTAATTTTTCCAATCCGTTGGGGGGGGGGGTTGATTGCTTCGGTATTTCGCATAGCAAGGCGATTGTCACTTCCGTGTATTTTGTGTGTTTCCGTTGAAACTGTCCGGTTTTTTTTTTCTTTTCTTTGTGGTTGTTGTTGTCGTTGCTGTTGCTGTTGTTGCTGTTGCTGTTTGTTGATAACAAGGTCCTTCTGTGAAACCCGTTCTTTCAGTTTTGTTTGATGCAAGTCATTCTTTGCCATTTCGTTCGAGCTGACACAATGTATCGAGGGATATTCTTTGAGGGTTAACAACAGACGCACGCAACAGAAAGCAAACAACGGAAGACAATGAGCAAACTCAAAAAAGCAAAACCACTTGCTTTAAGACAAATCCAGCTCGCCCAAGTAAATCTTCTTGTCTGAAGCTCCAGAAGCGACTGCGACAGGAACACAAAAAAGTGAAAGTGAGCGAGGAGACGAGTTCTTCCGCACAAACACGACCACATGCAACAGTTCCAAAAACAAAAAAAAAACACCAAAAAAGCCAGTCAGAGCAACGTACTAATCGGTTCCTTTGGATGGAAGGTCACATCGTTGACCGAACCCGAGTGGCCAGGCAAGCGGTACAGCAGCGCACGCGTGTTGGCATTCCAGACATAGACAAAGCGATCTGCAGAGCCGGCTGCGACAAAGTTGCCATCGGGCGACCAGTTTGCGCGGAGCAGAGTCTTTTCAAAACTGTGCTGGGCGCCAGTAAGGATGGTGCTGCAACGGTCATTCGGGCAGTATGGCCGAACGTCCCAGATGCGTACTGTGTTATCCATGGCGTTTGTCAACACAAAGTTGCCATTGGGACTGAGCGAGAGCGACGTGATTGTGTCTGCGTGACCTTCCAGGACGAGCGCGGGTTCGCTCGGTTTTCGCAGGTCAAACACCTTGACTACGTTGTCCAAACCGCCGGCGTAAACAGTGTCGCCGCCGTGTGACACGGCTACCGAAGTGACGGGATACGAGCAGGCAAGCGAGTGGACTTCTGCTCGAACTCGCGGATCCCACACCTGCATGCAGAACAAAAAGTAACAAAAAGTAGTCAGTGTCGCGTCCAACAACAATCTCGTGCAAAAAGTCCACACAACAACGCAATCCCCAACCAAAAGAAGCCGGCCACACGCTTACCCTTGTTGTCCGGTCGTCAGAACCGCTGACAATGGCATTCTGATTGTTCAATGCTGTTGCGCATGCATTCACAATTCCTTGGTGTGCCTTGTAGCGCCGAATCCGATCGCCGTTAGCTGCATCCCAAATACCTACCGACTTGTCAATAGAAGCTGTGACGATGCGTCTACACGCGAGACAGAGACACCGCGAGCAAGTCAAGGTGAGACGATGTGATACAAAATTCACAATCGCAAAGAATGGGGCTGGTGAAAACGTACTCGCCGTTGCTTGTCCACTGCAGATCAAGAATGCCCGCAGTGTGGTTTCCAGAAAAGTTTGCAAAGTTCTTGCATGATGCAGTGTCCCAAAGCAGCACGGACTTGTCCAGGGACGCCGAAGCGAGGATTGTTCCTGCCGGGTTGAACCTGGCTGCAGTGACTTCTGCACTGTGGCCCGTCAGCAGCACGATCGGGGCCAGCAATGTTGACAGTCTCGGTCTCTGTCCAAGCGCGAAAACGCAAGACACACACACACACGGGGGAGGCAACGATGCATGCATCAGAGTGAGCGAGGCTGAAAGTGAGCGGTTTAAGGCAGAGTGAACAGAGGGGGGGGGGCGGGAAGGTTGATGGTTTCGTCTTTATGAGGACGTGCATCGTCGTCACCTGCTGCAGCTGTGGATGCTGGCTGTGGAGGATGAGCGCCGAGGAGGACGCCGACGCAGCAGGAACGACGGCCAAGTCGAGATCTGTGCGCGGCTTCTTGCTGAGGACGATCGCTCCAGCCGCAGCCGCAGCCCCAGCCGCAGCCCCAGCCGCAGCACGATGGGCATCATTGCTCCCAGTGGCGGCCGAGGATGATGACGATGAGGCCGAGCTCGGGCTGGGGTCGTCGTTGCCGTCGTCGTGTCGCCGCTTCATTGGGATCTCAGAGACAAAGAGCGAGATTGTTAAAAAAAAAATGAGTGTCTCAGACAAGGCAGTAAAAACAACAAGAACAACAAGTCATCGATGATCCTGTACCAGTAGCAGCAATGCAGGACATGCGGAGCTGGCCGCTGATCTACAACTCACGACTCTGCTCCAAGTGCTCTCGCTCTCACGCCTCAAGCTCATCCAATCGCACTCACAACACTGCATCTACTGTCTTCTCTTTGTGTGAACGTTTCCAACTCACTCACTCAGTCACACACAGTGGTTAGTGGTTGTTCAGTCATTTTTTGCCCCCAAAGCTGCAATGTCCCAACCACAGCAGCAGCAGCAGCAGCAGCAACTGCAACTGTTTGGCACATTCCCCGCTGATCTGTGCAAGGTCAACCAGCGCGTGCCTGGGCTCGTCTCGCTCAACGCGCACCACCTCGTCTTTGTCGGACGCAACACGACCGCTTCCGAGGATGTCATTGTAAGTGGGGATGCTCCAACCACCCCCTGCCAACGCACTCACTCACTCACGTTCTTCATTTTACTCGCATTCATGCCACCGCGCCAGATCCCGGCGATGAACGTCAACCAGGTCCAGCGCAAGACGGCGAGCGCGCTGTTTGGCAGCTCTGCTGGAGCTGCCCTGCTGTCCACTTCGGCGGCAACCTCCTCCTCCTCGTCGCTGTCGTCGTCCTTGTCGCCGTCATCGTCGTTATTGTCGTCGTCGCCAAGCACGGGGGTCTCGGCGTCCGGTGGGTCTGCGTCGTCAGCGCCTGGGTCGGCCGCCAACATACCCGGAATCGGCTCTGGTTCTGCTGGTTCGGCCAGCGACTCTCTTGTGCTCGTCATCCGATGCACCGACTTTCGCGACGTTGTCTTGCGCATGACCTCGGAAGCGGATTGCAACGCTGTCGCGAGCTGGCTTTCACGCGCTGCCTTTCCAGGTACCAAAATTCTGTTTCTAAAGTCCAACAAACAATCTCCAATGCATCGCACACTGAAACTCACCCCAATTGCCAATTGCGCCTCTCCCTTGTGCTCAAACACGCGTCACAGACTCGGTGGACAAGCTCTTCCCGTTCGCGCGGACTCCCCCGAGCTTCCCCGAGTTCAACGGATGGAACTTGTACAATCCGCAGGAGGAGTACCAGCGAATGGGCATTCCCTCTGCGCTCTGGCGCCTTTCGTCCGTCAATTCGTTGTACAAGGTAACAGGTGGCACCAGCGCGGGTGCACGAGCAGCCGGTGAGGTCTCACTTTTTTTTTTTTGTTGGTTTTTTTTTTTTTTTCCTTTTGCAATCTTTAGAGCTGCGAAGGCTATCCTCGACTACTCTGCGTGCCTGCAGACATTGATGACAAGATTCTAGGCGACAGCTTCAAAGCGCACCTGGACTATGCTGCTCCAGTTCTCGCCTACCACCATCCTGCGACAAAGGTAACGACGACATCCAGGGCTTTTTTTTTTTTTTGTTTTGTTTTGTTTTGTTTTGTTTTGTTTTGCTTGTTTTGCGTTGGCTTGGTTTTGGCCATCCGCTGAGTTTGCCACCTCTCCCACATACCTTAGGCCGTCCTTGTACGCACTGGCCTACCGATGCCGGCCCCAGGAACACCATCCGTTCAAGCAGACAACAAGTTGATGGACGCCATTCTGCGCACCAACCCTCACAAACGAGCGTGCGTGATTGACACTCGGTCGCCGTCTGCTGCCTCCGCGTACAAGAAAAAGTACCCGAGCGCTCACGGCAGTCACTATCCCAGCTATGCGCGCTATTTTGTGGGACTCGAGGGGTTTCAGGCGCTGCGCGAAAGCATGGCGCGATTGATTGACTATGCGCATGACACGAGCATTTCCGCATCGTCGTGGGTGTCGCGTCTCGAGTCGAGTGGCTGGCTTCGGCACGTTCGAGCCATGATGGTCGCGGCTGCCAGCATTGCCAGACTGATTGGGTCGGATGCCACCTCTGTCGTTCTGGCTTCGCAGGAGATCTTTGATGTTGGCAACTGCGCCGTTGCGCTGGCCATGCTGCTCATGGATCCGTATTTCCGAACAGTGCAAGGGTGTGTAGTGGTGTTTTTTTTTTTGGGGGGGGTTTTTTGTGGGAAAGTTTTGTTGGTGTGAGGAATTGTTGGCTCACTCTGGAGTTTTCTACTCTTGTTCATCCCCGGTATTTCAGCTTTCAAGTGCTCATCGAAAAAGAATGGCTGTCGTTTGGACACCGGTTTAGCGACCGCCACGGACACTATGGTCCTCCTGGAAACCGATACCGCGCGGCTGCTCCCGTCTTTACGCTTTTCTTGGACTGCGTCTGGCAGATTACACAGCAATTCCCTGCCTCATTCCAGTTTGGCGAATCCTATCTGCGCTTCTTGCGCGACCATTCCTACTGCAGTCCATACGGTGAGTTATTTGTGGAGCAGAGGCCGCGAGAGCCAAGGATTTGTTTTTTGACTGGATTGTGCCATCTGTGCTTTTTGTTTCTCTCTCTGGTTTCAGGCACCTTCCTCATGAACTCGGAGGCAGAACGCACTGCCGCACGCCTGCAATTGTGCACGCAGTCTCTCTGGTCCTTCCTGAGCGAGCCTGAACACTTGCACCCGCTGACCAACCCATTGTACCTTTCACCGGCAATGGACGTGCTGCTTCCCGCTTGCCGGCCACAAAACACTCGCTTCTGGGCAAACCTTTATTGTCGTTATGTCTTCTCGTGGGAAGGCCCCAATCGAGGAAACGCAAAGTTGCAAAGTCTGCGCGAGGACACTGCTCGGTGTCAATTGGCGGCTGACACTGCGGAGGGAATGGCTGCAGAAATGGAGCAACAGTTGGAAAAACTGTCGCACAGTCATGATGCCTTGTTTGCAGAACTTGAGCAAGCATTCCCGAATGTCGCAGCCGAGTGGAACAAGCAGCAAGCTCAGGTGGATGGAGTCGTTGCACCATGACCCCCCCCACACACACACACACACTCAACTGCAACATGAAGCAACGCCAGAGCTAATATTCCACCTGTTGCGTGTGAACTCTCCCTCCTTTTTCATTCTAGGTTTGGACATTTTGTTTCATTCTTTTTCTTTTTTTTTCTTTTTGTTTTCATTAAATTGTTTTACAACGTTCACAACAAGCCACCTAGCGCCAAATTTCCAAAAAAAAACATGCGCCGCCCCTCTTTCAAACATAACGCTCTGGGGCGTCAGGAAGAGGTGGTCAAAGCCATTTTCGAAAAGGTTTCATTAAGGCACTCGAGTTGTGGTGCCGAGGCTTGCTTGGAGTATAACTGCTTGAGACGAGAAACGGCAAATGCTTCCAGCTCCTCATTGATGGGCGTTCGTTGCTTGATAAACTTTTCGCTGTTGAGAGCAGAGCATGTCATGTACAATCCGAGCAAGCTGCGTGCATCATCGGGCTGGATCTTGCATGCGTTGGCGTAATGCTTTCGTGCAAGCTGGAGGTTTTCCAAGCTTCCCATTGTGTAGAGAGTCTAAAGGAGAGAGAGAGAAAGGCGGGCAAGAGCAAACGGCACTGAGGACCGGAAACCAAAACAAGCCAGTAAACAAAAAAAAAAAAATCAAGTTACCTCGGCGTAGCGGATGTGATAGACAGGGCTCAATGGGTTTGACAAGATGAGTTCTTCAAAGCAAAAAGCAGCACGTTGGAAACTGCAGGAGTTACGGCGGAGGACAAACGTGAGCATTTTGCACAAAATGACGACCAAACCTTTGCCCCCTTCCGCAAAAATAGGACGTACTCGCCACGCGATAGATACAACTCGGAGAGTTCGACCCAGGCCTCGTAGTCCGCCATGGCCTGTTGAACATACGCTGCGAGCACAGAGATGGCCTTCGGGATGTCTCCTCGGGATTTGAAAATGACGGCCTTTCGCTTGGTGGCGGCCTTCAGAGTCAATTCCAGCAGCGTCAGCACCAACACCCATCACCACTACCACTACCACCACCCTGTGAACACCAATTCATCCGTGTTCAGAGTACCCAAACCCTTTAAACCCCTCTTACAGCATGATTCGGAGTTTCGGTCAGCAACTCGTCATACAGTTGCGTGGCGCCGGCCCAGTCGCCTTGCGCTTCAAACAGCTCGCCTTGCAGGAGCTTGACGCGGTTGCTCTCTGGGAATCGAGCTGCGAGCTGCTTGACGAGTGTGGCAGCGAGCGACTCTTCCTCGCCGCGCGTCGGACGCGCTCTGCCGCAGTCCATTGCAGCGCGTGCGACCTGCTCGAGGACGTCCCATCGCTCAGCCTCATCGCTGAACGCAGCAGCAAGCGAACGCGCGCCTTGTCCCGACTGGATGGCCTCCGCGAGTTCGAGCACAAGCTGAAGTGCAGAGAGGCAAAGTGAAGTGAGTTGTCCAACAGTGAAACTGCCAACCACCACGAACAGCAACAACAACACCAGAGTTCAAGCTTTGTCTGTGTGAGTGCAATTGGGAGGTCTGCGCGAAACGGGGAAGAAGAAGAGAGAGAGAGAGAGATGAGAGAGAGAGATGAGAGAGCGGGAAAAGTCGAGATCCCAATGGAAACGCCATAGACAAGCGCCCCATCCACCGGCCATGACTCTGACTCTAGGCCCATGACGATGAGGGGTTGATTGGGTTGGTCGTGTTCATGGTGGGGTTGGAGGGTCTTTCTGCGTGCCTCGGACTGGCGCTGGTTTGTCTTGCGGAGCTCGCTCAGCCGCGCTTTCATCTGCGAAACGCTCTGCTGCTTGACCATTGTAGAATTGGGAATGACTGAGTTGAGAACTGGATTGATTGGGGTCGAATGGAAATGCAATACAATAGCACACAAGTTTTACATGTTGATCAGAAAAAGCAGCAATCGCAAAAAGTAGCATCGGAAGAAGAACGGAGAAGCAAAAGTTCGCTGCTTTCACCATTGCGCAGTCGTCGTTTCATGCCGGTTCGTGCAGTTCTCCTTCAACCTATTCCAAACACAAAGTAAGTGCATCATTATGCACAGTACTGTGTGCAGCACGACACGGGAGCGATCTCGACCACTTACTTGCCGTATATTCAATTCTCACTCAAGCTTTTCATTGTGTTTCAATCTCGTTGCTCACAGAGCTCGTTTCGCTTGATTGAGTTTGTTGTTTCCTTTTTGTTTCCCGTTTCATTTCAACCTCATTCCATATTTTCAATGTTGTCGGCGGCTGCAGTCGCTGCTTCTGCTGCGGCTGGACGGCGATCTTTGTCGCTGGCCGTTGCCGCTGCAGCTGCTGGATTGCCCTGTCGCCAGGCACACTCGGACGCCACGCCACCTGCATTCGCCTCATCATCATCATCATCGTCATCAGCAGCAGCCCCAGCAGCCCAAGCAGCCCCACCGGCGGCCAAGCGATCGTCGGCTGCGCTGGCGGCATTGGCGAGATCTCGTCAATCCCGCTCCTCTGCAGCCCCATCGCCATCATCGTACACTTCGAGCATGGTGAGCACGTCGCCATCATCGTCAGCGCCCCTGTCTGAAGCAGCGTCGAGCAATGCTGCTGATGCTGCTGCGGCTGAAGCGCCATCACCACAGGGCTTCACTCGCTCTCAAGAGACTGCTGCTCAAGAGACTGCTGCTCAAGAGACTGCTGCTCAAGAGACTGCTGCTCAAGAGACTGTTGATCAAGAGACTGCTGATCAAGATGCTGATCAAGATGCTGACCAAGACACCGAGATGCAAGATCAACCCGCAACGAGGAAAACCTCGAGCGCGCCACCACCACAGTCGTCCCTTCAGGGTTACGGCGGAATGACCTACATGGCCATCCGGCAGCTCAGGGTTGCTCATGCGACACGACTCCGATCAATCATGTTGCAGCTACTGGACCTGGCTGCACAAGAAGGCCCGCGATCGGACCTCCCGTTGTCCACTCGCTCGAGATTCGCGGTCAAATCATCGCCGCCAGCCGCGTTGCCGACTCCACACCGCTTGTCGCGTCCGCTGCCGTTGGAAGAGCGGCATCCAGTCATTGTATCGCCCAAAACAGGTCTTTCGTATCTCTTCGCGCGTCTTCACGGGCAAGGGGTGCAGACGCGGACAGAGTTGGCTACGACGCCTGCAGCGGCGGCAAAGGCATCTGAGGCTCTACTCGAACGCTTGGCTTCCACCAGTCGGCTGTCGCATGCGGAGGTCCAGGATTTGCTTGGCGAACTTCTTCAGGCCGACACGGTCCTCTCCAACCGTGCCCTGTGCGTCATTTTCGCTGCGTTGCTGCGTGCAAATGCATCAGAACGCTCCCGCTCGTCGTGGCCTTTCGACCTGGCTCGAGCCTTGCTGTCTGCAGCAACAGCGATACCGATGGAGCTACAGGAGATTCACTTGCTCGCTTTCAGCTTGCTCTGGCTCGACAATCGACAAAGCGGCATGTATGTCGAAGATTGTACCCCTGTTAGCACCTATCGGTTGCTTCACGAGTTCAGTCTTGAGCCAACAGAGACTGGCTTCTTCCGAATCATGCCTCTCCTCTCGTTGACATTGGACGAGTTCCAGACAATCCACCGACTGTGGCTGAGGAAGATTGCAGAAAAGAAACTTGCGCCGTCTTCGATGGTCCCTTTTGCTGCTGGCCTTGCGAGCAGTGCACAGGCCTTGGACGAAAAATCGCGGCGACTCTTTGGTCGTCGCTTGCAGCGGCAGGTGGCGGTTGAGACGCTTCGCCTGGGCTTTGTGCAGTTCATCGCCCGCGCTACACAGAGCAATCGCATCTTTGCTGAAAATCCGGCTGCAGCGTCCGAGTATGCAGCCTGGATTATGCGCGGGCTTGCTTACTTTAGCGGCTACAATGAAGTCGAACTGATGCTTGCCCGATTCGAGAATCTGGGCCTGCCAGTCCGGTGTGTCGACAAGGCCATTCAGCTTCAAGCCATCACCCAACACCAGTTCACCTCTGACATCACGCTTGATCGAGTTCGGGCGCTGCATGACGAGCTGCTTGCCAAACTGTCGCTGGCGAAACCTCAGGACATTGGCGCATTTCCCCAGCTGAAGGCACTCTTTCCAGAGCTGGCGCTCACAGCCACTTCCAACACGGTTGCAGACAACGAAGATGACGATGCAGAGGTCTCTTTTGAAGAGTATCAGCACACGCTCTCTCCCGCCGCCGATCCGCTGTCCAGCTTCCAGCGTGAACAGATCGAGTTGGACGCACGACTGAGCCTTGCGCACTCGCTCTTTGCTCACAACCATTTCGAGGAAGCCGCCGCTATGCTCAACTCGACGCTGCGCACTGCGCCAGTCGCTCTGCTGCCGTTTGCATTTGACCGAGTCTGGCAGATAGCACTCTTGCTGAACAGAACAGAGGTGACTGTGGTGGCCACGCAGGTCATTTTGCAATCGGCCGATAAGGTCTCCCCAACCTCTCCCGATTATCAGCGCTTCCTCTCTTTGCTTGGCAGCCTATTCTCGCACGCTGATTGCCAAAAGGTTCTCGAAGCGCTCCTGCATGAAACGAAAGAGGCCAGCCTCAATAACGGGCTTGACGCTGCGATGCCCGAACTTGCCCCGTCCGCGCGCATGATGCTTCTTCGATCGCTCTTCCCACCGCCGACCTCATCGAGTGCTGCTATTCGGCAGTCACGGGCGCACGCTCAACTTGCGCTTCGATTTGCGCGCCGTGCTGAGCTGCTGCCCTCGCGATCTGCCCTCGAATCTTTCATGGGCCGGTTGATTGAGCTTCGCACGCCCGACGCATTGGCTGCCGTGGTACAAGTCCTTAAGCAGCACGGTGTCAAAGGATCAACCATTCTCTTGTCGATCGCGCAAGCAGCATTGGCTGACGGCGACGCTGTCACCGCCTTTGGTGCGTTTTGCATTCATGCCTTGCACGCCAAGCAGCCCGTGAATGTCGCCGGGCTTCGGGAGTGCGTGGAGATCTTTGCCCAGCGCGGCCACATTGCTGGCGCACGGGCCATTGTCGGCTTGGTGCGCTCGCTTCTTCCAGGCACCGCTGGACCAGGTCAAGCAGCGCCCACTCCTGGTGTCGTTCGACGGAGTTCCTTGGAGGAGAACGAGCTTCGGCAGTTGCTTTCCGTTGCCTATACGGGTGTGGTGCGCGCATGCGAGGTTGCGGCCGATCCCGCCAGCGCGATCGCATTGGTTGAAGAAATGAGCACGGGCTTTATTACGCCATCCTTGCAAATGTTCCAGCGTTTGATGGAGCTGCTTTGTCGGCATAATCAGACGACGTTGGCCATGACCCTTGTCAACGCAATGGCGAGCTACCAGCTCGCTCCGCGGTCTGCCCACTTCCGTCCATTGCTGCAATCCCTGGCCGGCGCGGGGCTCACCAAAGTCGACGAGCTGACCGATTTGCTCATGGTCATGGAAAAGATGCGTGTGGGCGTCGACACAGCCACCGCCTCCCTGATTCTCGGCACCCGAGTTGACCTGAGCGAACCTTTGGTGCCGCCTTCCGACGTGCTGACTGCCCTGGGCACAAATTCTCCCTTGAAGGTCACTGCAAGTCTTCTGGGTCCGATCATTGCGTCTGAAACTGCTGCCATCTCCGAGACGGCTACGGATGTGGCAGAGACGGCGTCTCAGGCGGCCGACACCAGCAGTACGACCGCCACCACCACCACCACCACCTCCTCCTCCTCCACCACACCAATAACAGCAACAACCACACCCTCGACCAGTAGTGGCACGGCATCTGCGCCTCCACCCGACTTCCAGACCGTGCTTGCTGCCATGCCCGGAATGACCCATACAGAAATACAGCGCTCTCTCTACGCCATGCGCGCCACGATGAACACGGCGCGGTTTAACGACATCTTTGAGCACTTGCTGCTGACTTATCCTCAGCCAGATTTTGCACGTGCTCAACTCGTATTTACGATCATGATGCAGCAGCCGTCGACAGCTCCGTTGGATGGGGATGTCATGACCACGCTGACGCTCGGCATCGCCAAGGCGTCAATCCTGGACGCCTTTGATTGGGTGGATGCTGCGACACTGGCTGGCGTGCCGCCGGACAGTGTGACGTTTACTCATCTCTTGCGTAGTCTTCACCGAGGCCGCAGAATCACCCGGACGACGCTCAACTGGCCGCATCCACCGCCGAGCCCGAAATTGGCCAAGCAGCAAAGCTCCTTGATTTCAACGTCCCTTCGAAATGTCACTACGAGCTCCAATCCCAGCCGGTTTGAGCTCGCCCGCGCCTTGTTCCGCGCTCAAGCATCCCGAGCGGATGTTGTGGCACGTGTCCAAAACTTTGAAGCGCTCGAGGACGTGATGCTCCTCTTTCCGTTGGCCGATTCGCTCACCCTCCTTTCGGACACCTTCAGCATTGCAGACCGCATTGGCGCCGACCGTCTGGTCTCCAGCCTGATCTCGCGCCACGTGCAACCCACGCTTCTCAGCCTAGCGGCGTCCCATCAGGTCTGGAAGACGCTGGCGGCCTGGATTGCGCAGCACGCGCGGCTGTATTATACCACTCTGCGAAACGCCGCAAACCAAGTGTGCCAGGCTCTGGCTGATGCCGGCGATGCTGAAACGCTTCTCCAGTTGCACGTCGCCATTTCCGTTGTCATCCCATCCTTCCCTTCCATCCTTGCAACGTCTTTGGCCGCTTCCAATGGCGATACAAGAGAGCTTTTCAATCTGCGGCGCGCGTGGCACCGATGGTTTCTCCAAGCACTACTCGTTGACGAACCCACCATGTCGCTTTCGCGCTTGTTTGAGCGGTACAAATCGCTGGGCCTCGGCTTTCACCCGAATGACTTGTCGTTGGCCATCCAGTATTCGATGCTGGACCTCAAGCCGCTCTTTGCGTACATATCACACCCACCCCACATCATCCAGCCGACCTATCTGGCCGATCTGATCAAGCCCCAGCGCCTTCACCATCCGGCCTCCGATCGCGCATCTCCGCAGCCGCCGCTTGGCCCGGTGGCGGACGAGTTTGATACACTCGATACGCTGCAGCAGAAGATTGTCTTCAAAAGCGCCATCCGCACGCAGTTCAGCGCGCTGAACCGCACGCAACGACGCGATTTGGTCAAGGCGGCACTCTATGAACGCTTGATTGAGTATTCCGTGCTGCAACTCACCAAGGCTGTTGGCGGCCAGATGTCCGTTTCGGTCAACCACGGCCTGCTTGTCAACGCGCTCCTCGTCAACGTCGCGCGGAATCCCCGCTGTCCGCCGTACCTGGTTGACGTCCTTGCCGATCCCAAGGAGACCACCACAACCTCTGTCGATTCACTCGCTGCCTTGCTTGAGTACCACACCCTGCGAGGGCGTCCAGTCAAGGTCCAGACGCTTCTGGAATTGGCCGCCAGCCGCAACCAACGGATGCCGTCTGGTCGATCGCTTGCGCGCCTGTTGACCTGTCTGACCATTCAGCGCGACTACATGTCGGCTTTCGCTCTCCTCAAATTGGTGCAAACTCAAAGCACAATGACTCCGACTGACATGGTCCAAGCTGTGGTGTCGATCGTCGGCAACGAAAAGCTGCGTGCCCGATTGAACCCGGCTGGCGATCGAGAGGACGGAGGGTCGGCGCCTCACAAACCAGGAGAAGTCCCGGTCGGCTTACTGCCAGCGGACCATGTCCCGTTCTTCGATCATCGTAATCGGGCGCACTTGTCGCTCTCCCTACTGACAGATCTGATTTCAAGTGGCCTGTTTCGTCCCCGCCTTGCGTTTTTGAGCGCCTTTCCGCTTGCATTCCGCTTGCCTGACGTCATTCCCCAGCGCGCCAACCTGGAACAGTCTTCTGGCTGGCATGCTCCAGCCAGTGCTTCTGCGCCAGCAAACGGTGCAACCGCCCCTCCTGGCGCCGATGACTTGGGTCGGCTCATGGGCGACATTCAGCACGTGTTGCCTCCCAAAGCTCGTGCTCAAGCGCTGGCTGTGATGATGCTGCTGCTAGCTGGATCCGAGCAGCGTGCGGGACGCCTTGAGGTTGCCGGGCGGCTGAGCGCCCATCCCCACATTGCCATCTTTGAGCACGCAAAGCCGGAAGTCAAGCAGGGCCTGTCCGCTCTTGTGGGCAGCGCCCTCGACGCGGCGGCATTCCTGTTGATGGATCGCTACTCGTCACACGAGTGGCCCACAAAGCTCGTGGATGCCCTTCGTGTGGCGCCATCCTTGACTTCCGCTGCGACACCACTGGAGCCCGAACCGCGGCTCTCCAGCATGTTCCAGGCGCTTGAACAGTGGCTCGACCTTGCTGACGCCTCGTCGTTCCGCCTGAACTCGTACACGTCCATTTTCTTGCTCACCCACGCGCTGGCCGCCGGTCGCACCGCGTTGGCTGTCTCGCTGGTCACCAGGCTGACGGCCATCACATCCGACCGTCACGCAGAGGTCCGATTCACCTCGCGTGTTGCTCGCTCTGTCGAACACCAGCTGCACCACAATCGCGAGCACTGGCGTGATGTGGCGATTGCAGTCCAAGATGCCCTTGTGAGGCAAGGGCAATCGGAGGCAGCGTCGCATTTCACGGTTGCCGTCGAGCAAATTGGCGTGGTCGTCGGGCGCATTCCCGTCACCAGTCTTGGTTCGGCTCAGCTTCAGTGGGAAGTGCCTCAAACAACTCCAGCATCCTCGCCACTCACACCACACGCAGCGAAAGCTGCTGTTCACACAAACGCCGGCCTTTCCGGGCTTGATGCCCTTCTTGCAGAAATTCAAGCCTCCCCCACTTGGTCGATGCACTGGTCTGCCGTTGTTGAAGATGCTGCGGTGCGTGCGGAATTCATGGCAAACGTTGCCAAGTTGGATGATGCACTGCTTCCCGCCTTGGACGAGAGCAACCCCAGCGGTCCCGAGGCGCTCGCAAAGATTGCCCGCTTCCTCTCGGAGCAGTCCAAACGCGACGCTGGCGAGCTTGCTTGGATTCGGCAGTTCTCTGTGCCCACTACCACAGCTTCCGCCCCTCGTCAGCTGGCTTCAGCGGATCTCGTCACCGTATTCCGCACCCTTGATGGACTTCCAACGCCGCGCGGAGACGCGATTCGCGCCTTGGTGAGCGCGGCACACGTGCGCTTGTACCAGCGCCCGTTGCCGCGTGACCCGCTTCTGCTAACGCGCTTCCTGTTGCTGGAGGGCAAGGTCAGCGCAGCCCTCGATCAGTTCCTCGTCGTGCTGAGCCCAAGCACGCTCGGACAACACCTAAGCTCGTCGAGTGGCACACGACTGTTGCGCGAAGTGTATCCGCAGCACTCTGCCCTCATTGCCCTTCTGCTTCAGACGTCCGAAGCCGAGCTCCACTCTTGCCGGCAATCTGTTTTGCAGCTGCTCATGATGACGAGTAACGGCCGGCAGCTCATTCCCGTGTTGGATGCGTCGCTCGCAGCGATTGCACCGAGCTCGGCGTACCCGGAGGCGCTTTGGTCGACGCTCACTCTGAGGCCGGAACACATGGGCATCATTCCCCGTGTCGCGGTGGCGTTTGAGCTTGTGGACACTGCGCTGCGCTACTTTATCAAATTTGTGCCCAGCATGTCGCTGGCTCAGAAGCCTGACTTGGCCATCCTCTGTGCTGTCTTGAACAAGGCAGCATCTGCTGGACGAATTGCCAACAGCAGCCCAACCCCAAATCCAGGCGCTCTGCGCACGACACGCAACAATGGTTGCAATGCTGTCATTGGAGCGCTGCTCTGGTTCTGCAAGCACCACGCTGCACACGTGCAACGCGTCCTCCCGAAACAAGCATCGGCCGAGTTGCTCTCTCAGTGGCTGCGTGGTCATGGGCGTGCATTCCGCTCGGCGCTCATGGACGAGTTCCTGGCGTCTGCACCCCGCACTGGAGCCGCTGCATCTGCCTCGTCTGATTCTTCGGATTCTTCGGATTCCTCGGATTCGTCCTCGAATTCCTCGAAGTCTTCCTCGAATTCCTCTTCTAAGGCGGCCACGCGCGAGGCACGGGGCCAATTGTCTGTCGACAACACCCGTCCGTCCCTCGTTCCAGCGGTTGTGCCCGAAGAGCTGTGGGTCACTTTTTCGTCCTTTTTGAGCCAGGTGTCCTCAAACCGAGCGCTCGACGATGCGTCAGAGCGTCTGCTTCATTTCGTGTGGCTGTTGTCACCGCGGACGCTCTCGTCGAGCCGAGCGTACGCCATGGCCTTGCATTTTGCACGCTTGCGACAGGATTGGACGGCGTTCGACGACGTTATGATGCAGCTGCACAACACCTCGTTGCTGCCTCATGACATTGAAGAAACGCGTACAATGTTGCACACTGCGCGCGACGCCTTCAAGACGCTCGTGATGGAGATCCTGCACGGCCTGAGTCTTCGCTCGCCCAACCGCTGCGAGCACTTCCTCGAGTTCCTCCGCAGCATTGGCATTCCTCCGGGCTTCCGTGCACTTCACTTCCTGCTTGATGCTTATGCCGCCTTCCCCGCAGAACAGGTTGACATTGATCCAGTTCCCGTCGTTGACCTCGTCCCAGGCAGAATTGCCGCGCTGAGCAAGGCTGCTGCTGATGAGGCAGCCAAGCAGCCGACTCCAAGCCCTGCGGCTCCTGCCTCCTCGCTGCAGGCCAACGCTCGCCGTGTGGCTGAGGTTGTAGCCATCATCCAGATTGCGCGCACAACTGAAGGCGGGTTTGTCTCCCCCGCCGCTCGCGCTCAAACAAGCGAGGCTGCTCGATTGGCGGCACTTGCTGTTGGCGTGACTGTTCCTTGGACTGCTCCTGCCCATGTTTCAACGCTCACTTCCACCGCTGCCTCTGGCAGCAACACCGCTGTCTCTGCCAACACCACCGCATAACGCTTGGGTTCTGATGATGCGCTCATTCACACACACAAAGAACAAGGCAGATGTGTTTCGATTCTGTTGTATTCTCAAATGTAGTTTTATTTCCCGACAATTCATTCACTTCCATCGCATTTTCATGCTCGTTGATGAAGCAGTTTTACGCCCGATTGTGCGTGGATGGTGATCTTGTTCGCTGAGCCCAACCAGTGTTCGGGGAAAAGAAGTCCACATCTGAACTATGATCATTTTGACCATTCCAAATGTAGCCTCGTTGCCATTTCTTATTTTTCAATAATTTGTCCTTTTATTTTTATTTTTTTTTTATTTCTATCTTCATTGTTTCATTGTTTCTTAGTTTTTCATGGCGTCGGTGTTTTCTGCTGCGTTGGTCGAAGCTCAGAAGAAGAGCTTTTTCGGCAAAGCGGCTCCGAGCGGCTACGTTGCCGGCGCTGGTCGCGGGTAACTTGTTCTTTATTCCTTGCTCTATTGTGGACTGTTGTTCATGATGATGATGATGATGATGATGATGATGACTGACGGAGCTGAGAACACTCACTGTCGGCGTGTGTGCGTTGTTCAACTTTGAAACAGAGCGACTGGTTTCACAACGCGGTCTGACATTGGTCCCGCGCGAGCACCCGGCGAAGTCGAAATGTAAGCCCGCATTGCGCTTCATGTTCAATGGATGGCAACGTCCACTCCTGGGGAGGGAACACACTGGGACGGCAAGCGCACAGACGAGATCTCGACGTTGCGCGACGACGTTGAGCTCCCGTCCCCCCCCCCTCGCGTTCATGCCCAGCGCTGTATTGAATGTGTGGATGCGTGGATGCGTGGACGGCTTGTGGCCCAGGCAGAGTGAGCGACAGGCGGGGCTTTGGATGATTCAAATCACTCACTCACCCTGCGTTCGTTCGTCTTGTTTCAATGCATGTCTGCAGTGAGGAAGCATCGCCGTTCGCACGACGCCGTGCAGCTGAGGAGGACAAGGAGAAGGATGGCAACCTGAACGACGCGCATTACGACGAGGAGAACGGCTACTCTGGATCGCTGTTCGCCTCGGCGCCGTACGAGGAAGACGACAAGGAAGCAGACGCCATCTACGACGCCATCGACAGGCGCATGGACACGCGCAGAGACGCCCGCAGAGAGAAGAAGATGCAAGAGGAGATTGACCGATTCAATCAAGAGCACCCGAAAATCCAGCAGCAGTTTGTAGAGCTCAAGCGCGGCTTGAATCAAATGTCGGCCGAGGACTGGGAGATGCTTCCAGAGGCCGGCTCGCTGCGCGCGAAGAAGCCTCGCCTGGTTCGTCCAGAGCGATATACACCTGTGCCAGACTCGGTCATCAACGCGGCACGCACGGCTGGCGAGACAACCACCGCCGTCGACCCGATGCAGGGCATGGCAACGCCTGGCGACTTGACCCAGATTGGCGAGGCGCGCACGTCCATTTTGAATGCCCGCCTCAACCAGGCCTCGGACTCTGTCACTGGCCAGACGGTTGTCGATGCCAAGGGCTACATGACGGACTTGAACTCGGTCATCCCGCAGAAGGGCTCCGACTACGGCGATTTGAACAAGGCGCGCACCCTCCTCGCCAACGTGACCCAAACCAATCCGCGCCACGCTCCAGGCTGGATTGCAGCGGCCCGCCTCGAAGAGGCTGCTGGCAAGATGGCGGCTGCACGCACCCTGGCCATGAAAGGCTGCGAGTTCTGCCCCAAGAGCGAGGACATGTGGGTTGAGGCCGCTCGGTTGCATCCGCCAGACCTCGCCAAGGCAGTGGTTGCCCAGGCCGTCGAGCAAATCCCGCATTCAGTCAAGATCTGGCTCAAGGCGTCCGACATTGAAACCGACACCACAGCCAAGAAGCGTGTGCTGCGAAAGGCGCTCGAGCACATTCCCAACTCGGTCCGTCTCTGGAAGACTGCCGTCGAGCTCGAGACACCCGAAGATGCCCGCATCCTGCTGGGACGCGCCGTCGAGTGCTGCCCCGACAGCGTGGACTTGTGGCTCGCACTCGCCCACCTCGAGACATATGATAACGCCAAGGCCGTGCTCAACAAGGCGCGCATGAGCATCCCCACCGATCGCCAAATTTGGATTGCTGCAGCGCAACTGGAAGAGGCCAACAGTGCGGATGGCAATCGTGTGATGGTGGACAAGATTGTTCAGCGCGGTAAGTTTTTGCGTCGGTGCGGGGGGGGGTGTTTCAAGGGGGTGCTGGGACGGCGATTGCTCGTTCTATGGTTTTGTATCTCACTTGTTCATTGTTGTTTTTGCAACTTGCGCTTGAACAGCAATCAAGGCATTGTCTGCCAACGGTGTGCAGATCGTTCGCGACGACTGGCTTGCCGATGCTCAAGTTTGCGAAAAGGCCAACTCGATTGCGACAGCCAAGAGCATTGTTATGAATGTTATTGACGTTGGTGTGGAGGCCGAAGATCGTCGAGTTACTTGGGCTGACGACGCTGCTACGGTACGTGGTGGTTTTTTTTCTTTGTGGTCGTTTGTTGATGGAATGTGAATGTGAATGTGCTGTGGTCTTGCCTCGCTCCTCACTTGCTCCTCCGCCAAACAGTTTGTCAGCCAAAACTGCATCAACTGCGCACGCGCAGTGTACGAGCACGCCTTGGAAAAGTTCTCATCCAAGCAATCGTTGTGGAAGAGCGCTGCGCTGCTCGAAAAGCAGCACGGTACTCCCGCGACTGTGCACGCCGTGCTGGAAAAGGCCGTTCGTTACTGCCCGCAGGCCGAAGAGCTCTGGCTGATGGGCGCCAAGGAGCAATGGCGCGCGGGCAATATTGAGCAGAGCAAGCAAATTTTGATGTACGCCTTCAACGCAAACCCCAACAGCGAGGAAATTTGGCTGGCAGCCGTCAAGCTGGAAAGCGAAACCAGCGAGTTTGCTCGAGCTCGCGCACTTCTCGACCGTGCACGGGCCAATGCTCCCACCGCCCGTGTCTGGATGAAGTCTGCCAAGCTCGAGTGGCAGTTGAATGAGCTGGAGCGCGCAAAGACCCTGCTGGCCGAAGGAGTCCAGCTTTTCCCGGAATTTGACAAGCTTCACATGATGCGAGGGCAAATCCTCATGCAGCAAGGCGATGAAAACGGCGCCCGAGAGGCCTACAAGGAAGGCGTACGTTGCAGCGATCTGTGGTGTTTTTTGTTTGTTTTCTGCAGAGGTGGATCGGTACTGAAAGCTGTGCATTTGTGGCTATTGTTGTTGTTGTTGTTTGGATGCAGATCCGACGATGCACTTCCTCCATTCCACTATGGCTTCTGGCTGCGCGGCTGGAGGAACAGACTGGCAATTTGACAAAGGCGCGCGGTATTCTGGAACGAGCTCGCTTCAAGAACCAAAAGAACGATACTTTGTGGCTGGAGGCGGTTCGCGTCGAGACTCGAAGCGGCAACGCAGCAGCCGCACAAGCGCTCATGGCCAAAGGTGAGATGTGGCTGTTGAGCGAAATTTGTTGCTCATGCGTGCTTTTTGGAGAAACGACAAACTCATTGTGCGAGCGTTGGACCTGTTGTGGTTTTTTTTTTCCTTTTCGTAGCGATGCAAGAGTGCCCCACGTCTGGTCTCCTCCTGGCCGAGGCCATTTTCATGGAACCAGTTCCATTGCGACGAGCGAAAAGTCTCACCGCTGTTCAGCGCAACGAAGACAGCCCGCACGTTCTTGTTGCTGTTGCAAAGTAAGAAACGCGGACGGGTTTTTTTTTCTGAATTTCTGCGATTGTTGTTTTCCGTTTCAGGCTGTTGCTCACTCCTTCCTTCCCTTGTCCACCTCTAGGCTTTTGTGGGCTGAGCGCAAGGTGGAAAAGGCTGCTGAATGGTTCCGCCGCGCGATCGGTGCTGATCCAGACCTCGGCGACGCTTGGGCCACCTTTTATAAATTCCAGCTGCAGCACGGCACTGCCAATGACCAGCAGGATGTTTTGCAAAAGTGTGTTGCAGCAGAACCGCGGCACGGGGAGCACTGGACGCGAGTTTCCAAGTCCATTGAGAACTGGAACAAGCCGACAGCTGAGTTGTTGCAGCTCGTCTCTGCGCTTGCTGTGTAGTGCTCTCGACATTGAAGTTCTGGAGTTGTTGTGTCCTAACGTGTGTCAGAACATGAACATTTCACCTTTGGTTTTGGTTTTGCGGCTGTTCATTCCTGCATCATCATTCAGCTTTTCGTCTTTTCTTTATTTGTTGCCTTTTTCTCTTTCGCTCAGTCTCATCTTTTACCTCTCACTCTCTCTGATTCCCATATTTGTTCATGTCCGCTCAATTGCCAACGTAAGCCACTGCATTCCACTTGACTCACTCACTCACTCACTCACTCACTCACTCACTCACTCACTCACTCTCTCTAATGACCCATTCGTCCACAGCTTGCCTCCGTGGGTGACGTTCGCCGCTGCTGATCAGACCAGCCTCGTCCAGCGCTCACCCGAATCTGCTCTGGCCAAATCGGCTCGTCTACGCCGAGAGCAGCAGCAGCAGCAGCGCAACAACCGGAGCAATGACACTGCCAGTGACTGGTTTGACACTCCTGCTCCAAACGCGAACGAGGATCGTGACGACAAGGACGAGCAGCAGGACGACGACGACGACGTCGAGAATGCTGCTGATGCTGCGTCATCCAGTTCACCCACTCCTGCTGCTGCTGCTGCTGCTGCTGATACTACTCCTGCTGGCGACCACGACACGAACGCCGTGCAGGAGGCTGTTGCGGGCTACCTGGCGCACTCGCTGCTCGACTGGGGTCTGTTCACGTTTGCCGCGCCAACGTCCGTGTTTGACCCGCTCCAGCAGCAGAAGAAGAACACTCGCATTCCGGATGGATTCCATGCCAAGACGGATGCGTATTCAGACCACTCCCGCTTCAAGACCGCTGCGAGCGTCAGTGGTCACGACGATGCGGACGACCACGACACGGACGACACGGACGACACGGACGACACGGACGACTCTGGACTTGCCGGACGGACGTCCAAACGCGCACGAACGACCAAAAAGGCAGGGGCAGGGGCAGGGGCGCCGGTCGAGCTCTCCGAAGTGCGCATCGCAGAGCTGTTTCCGCTCGACCTCAACCCAGTCCCGGTGCAAACCGAACTCCAAGCGGTCTCGGGAGGCAAGCTGACAGCCGCTCAGCTGCACGATGTGCGGCAAACTGGCGAGTTTTCGGTGCCATCGCAAAGCGAGCCCGATCAGCAGCACGTTTGGAGACTGTCGTCGTGGCTGCAGCAGGGCAAGTTGCGCGTCTGGGCTCGCTTTAGCCGGTTCCTGTGCGCCTCGGCTGAGATGGTCTGGTGCACAGTGCCAGATGTTCTCGTGCGCAATTCCAACTTTAGCGTGGTTGGAGGAGTCCAGTCCCTTGCTCGTGGAGGCTACAGAGTGCTCGACCTGCTGATTGGCATGCGCGCAATGACAAACAAGTATTCAGACTCTGATATTGAAACGTTTGTGGCCCGCCGGCGAGCTTGGCATCTCCTCCGAGGCTTGAAAATGGTGAGGCACTCGGCTCCAGTTTTCGCTCCTTTCTCTCCTGCCAGCCGCACCTTCCCACAAAACTCACACTGCCTTCGTCCAACTCATTTCGTTGTGCTCACAGACGGCCGTCCCGTTCGTGTTTGTCGACTCGGAAGGGACGGAAGTGGATCTTCGATTCGCCCACCCGCACATTCGCTCCAAACTATCCAGCGCCCTGCACAAGATTGCAACAGAAGTGGAGAGCGCTTGGAATGACTCTCGTGCAGAATTTCGTGGCATGGTCAAGCAGTACATTGCGGCCAATCCATCCGCGCTCCCAAGCAGCATTACACTCACGGCCTTCCTCGATCACGCTTGCGTCAATGAGCAAAACCGGCGCTTGCTCAACGCAATCCGGACTGACGCAAAGCTGGACGCGCTCGCTCCGGGCATTGGATCCACGTTGCACCAGTTGGTGCTCGGAAGTCTTCTGGCCACGCTGACCCAGAGCGAGCTGTCTTATCGCCTCGATCAGCTGCACAGCACCGTGCAGGCAGATCTGCAGAAGAAGCATCCCATTCTGTCTCAAACCAGTTGGCTGGCTCGAGCAGTGAGCGCCGCCGAGGCGCCCTCGCGCGCCGCCATTGAGGCCGAGTTCAACCCGACACTGCTGGCGCGCGCGCGACAGGCGCAGCTGCCGCTGTTTGTTTTCCTTTTGCAGCGTTTGCAATCGTTTGATCCGCGCCCCATCATCAAACAGTACAGCAGCATTGTTACGCCAAAGTACGAGCTTGTCAGCAAACGCAAGATCTGGAACCCCAACAACTGGATTATCACCGATACCGCACGAACGGATCGCGACAACAATGAAGTGGACCGAATCGATCGGACCGAGCCGGGCCAAGCCGACCTCAACCCGCCCGAGCTGACTGAAGCACAGCTCGATCGGCTCATTCTGAGCCCGGAGCTGGCCAAGGAGCGTGCCGCCCAGCGTCCGTTCTCGGGCACGACGCCCAGTCGTGGTGTTATTGGGCCGCATTGGAATGTGGAAACCTCCATTGCCTACCGCATCACCTCTCGTTTCCCCGGCTGGCGCCTTGCTCTCATCGCCCAGCGCTCGTTTGTCTATTCATTCAACATTTTCTTTGTTGCGGTGTTGGGTTCGCTCATTTCGGGGCCCTTTGGTGTCCGCGCGCTGTTCGAGCGGCATGATTTCCCGCTTGGCAAGCAGATCTGGAGCGACGGGCGGGAGCGCCCAATGGTCATCCCAAACCGCATCTGCGTGTCGACACTTTGGACTCGTCTGAATCGCTTGCATGCGCATGTCCATCAGTGCCGCGTCGAATATGAGGCGACGATGGACAATGGCATCATTGGCAAAGGCTTTTCGCGACCCTTCCACATTCTGTGGCACCGTGGTATCGTCGGCGGCCTCGGCTCGGTCATGCTTCTCGTCGGCCAGCCCATATTGACAGTGTTGAATGTCGGGCTGTCGCTTGCGGCCGGCGTGGGCGCTCCCGCGATCGCTCTCGGTGTCGCGCTGGCTCGCTACCTTGCCGACATTGTCCTCTATGACTCTAGCACGAAAGGATCATCCCACCGCGGCCTTCCCCTCTTGCAAGTCCTCTTCCGTAACCTGCTCGATGGCTTGGTCAAGGTCGTCGTGCCGCTGATTGCAGGTCTTGCCGTCCTCCCGATCGCCGCAGTGTTTGTGGTGCTTTTTGGCGCAATCCTGATGGTGGCTTCTTCCATTTGGGACACTGTGGTCTTCAACGCAGTGTTGCGTCATCGCGCTCGCGTTCCACGGTCGGATACATTCCTTGCCGTTCGTGTGAAAGGCCCTGGTCTCATGCTGCAGCACTTTTACCAGGCTGATCCGTCGCAAGTGCTTCTCACATTGCGCCTCTTGCTCGAGCGCAAGCAGCTGCAGGCGTATCGAACTGCACAAGAGGCTGTTTTGCGCTTCCCCCTCGACCGGCTCGAGCAAACCAAGCGCCTGCTCTTCACGCCGCTCTCGTTGACGGTCGACTCGGACGCGCCCTACGAAAAGCACCTCAAGGCGCGTCACCAACACTTCCGCCATCTGATGGACAAGATGATTGAGCAACGCGAGCTCGATCTGGGCCTGTACTTTCACTCGAGTGGCTCGCGCCGCCTCGACGCGTTCCAGGCAATCAAGCACGCGGGCTCGATCAAGCTGACACGCGCAGACCTGGAGCAGGTGCTCACCGCCGCCGAGGCCATGGTGGCAGAGTTTTACACGACCAACATTATGCCGCTGCTCGGTCTGGATGCCCTTGTTCGCGCACACGAGCTCGACTTGAATGTCTCCGAAAGTGAGTGGCGGCAGACGGACATGGCCAGACTGGTCGAGCGTGGCCGCAAGGTCCTGTGGACGGGACGCTCGCATCCCGACGACTGGGACGGCCTGTCGCGCGAGCTGTTGACGAGCATCTTTGTTGCCATCTTGTCGCCCTTGGAGGACACGGACGTGTCGCACCGCCTCAAGCCCCGCCACATTACACCCTCGCGCTACATGAACATGCTCGTCTCGGGCGACTGGCAAGACACGCTCGAGACCGTTCGTGTGGTTGTCGATGCAGCAACTCCAGCCGCTCCAGCAGTTGCTGCTACACCCGAAGACCAGTGCGTGTACCTGCAAAGCATGGCCTCGCTGATGCAAAACTTCAGCACCAATGCTGCTACTGCTCCCGTCGTCGCTTCCTCCCAGCCCTTCCTCGTCGCCCAATTCGGCACCCCAACGCTGCTCAACTCCACGAGCCAAGTTCCCTCGGTTGGGCACATTTTGAGCGGGGACCAGCTTTTCGAGTCCCGCTACAACGCGGCTCATGTGCCTGTGCATCGCTACTGGCTCGGTTTGCGGCCGGATCTCTCTGAATTCGGTGTTGGTGGTGTGACTACAAATGGCCCAGTCGCAGCACCCTCCTCAGACCTTGGTTCTACTCGGCTTGCTGCGAGTGGGAGCCTGGCTACCTCTTCGGAGACGTTGCTGAGATGATGATGATGATGATGTGTTTGTGTTTTGCTTTTATCTTTGGTTGTTGTTGTTGTTGTTGTTGTTGTTGTTGTTGTTGCTGCGTGTTGCGTTCAAAGGCAAACAAGTCACTTCTTGAAAATTCATTGAATCTATGTCCTGCACCAGCATTCACGCTAGCTTGTCCAGCATCCATGCGATCGGTGAAAACAAGGGCGACTTGTCCCAAAACAGCCACCGACCCAAAAACGACATTTGCGATGCAGGCGCAATCACATGCAGGTGCAAGTGCTTGATCATGACCAGCGGCGGCCAATGAAACCCAATTCTCGCATCTTGGCCATCGAGGCTGTGATCTGCTAATAGTTTAAGTGCAACCTCGTTCATTTCGTGAACTGCGGCAGAAAAAGCAAGAGGTTCAGATGAGAATTGGGTGTCGAATCGGACGTAAGACCCCGCGCACCCTTGACTCGCATACCGAGCGCAGAGTGCGTTGAATCGAGGAGTGTAGCATCTCGAATGTGTTGCTTGGGGACGACGAGGAGATGCGTTGGAGCCGCTGGTCGAATGTCTCGAAACGCGACCAGACGCTCATTCTGAAACAACACACACGCAGAGCAGAACGAGGTCAGGCTTCAAAATCCAAACCGCATCAGGTCTCGTCAGGTCTCGTCAGGGTCACACCTCAAACAACAGCGTCGTAGAAGGGTCCTGGCCGCTCGAAATTCGACAAAACACGCAATCTGCCGACATGCCAAAAACAGACTGACTTGGATCTGAGAATTTGTCCTGACAGTCAACGTGTGCCTCTCTCAACAACCAAATCCCATCTCACCATCAACAATCAACAATCACCAATCAACAAGAACAAAAGAATTAAAGAGCTCAATTGCTACATTGCTTTTACAACGAAAATCCTGCAGCAACAGAACAGAGCAACAAACTGGGAAGAGCCTGCCACTCCTTGTTTAAAGGTCTCGCAAAAGATCGTGGAGAGGGGAAGGGGACGGTGGCAGCGCTTATTCGCTGGCCTCAGTGCGCAGGCGGGCGTTGGCGTTGAGGACCTTGATGTTGAGCTGGGCGGCACGCTCAACGATGGCCTTGCGGTTTCGGCTGGAGACGTTGTGGGCGATCTCGGCAGCGAAGGTTCGGTTGTGCAAGAGGAGGACCTCGAGCTCCTTCAGGTTGGCAACGGTGAACTTGCGGAAGCCGTCGGGAAGGAGGTGACGGGTCTTGTGGTTGTTGCGGTAGCCGATCTTGGGCATGACGTAGGTGCCGTGCATGCGACGACGGACAACGTTGTCAATACCCTTGGGCTTGCGCCACGACTGGGCAACGCAGGCATACTTGTCCGACTGGTGGCGGATGAAGCGCTTGGTGCGCTTCTTGACGATCTTAACGCGGTTGGCGGAGGCAACCATTTGCGATTCTAGACGTGGTGGGAGGGCATTTCCAAAGTGAGCGATGGATGTGGCAAGATGAGGAAAAGCGATGCGGGAGTTGGGGAAAGAGTAAGAGCGAGCCCGTGTGTGTCGTGTGTACGAAAGGGGTTTTTTTTTTTTTTTTGAGCAATGACATGTTATGGAGCGCCACTTGCCCCCGCCCCCGGTCTTTCGTGGAACTGCCCCTGGCAAGCAATACGCAAGACGTGCGTAGCGACGGAGCGACGGCACCGAGGGGAGGGCTACAGGCTTCACAAGGGCAAAAGCCAACTTCAACCCAAAACTCTTTGCTCTGGTCTTCCCTGCTCAAACGACACCGCCGGGCTGCTACGACACTCCACCTCACTGCACGCTTTGATGAATGCTGATGGCAAGCAGCACCGTGGGTCAGAGAACAAGCAGGCGCGAACGAAGCCGAGGGCAAGACGAAACAAAGCAAGAGCGGTTCCGGTCGCGGCCCGCCAAACATCCCATCTCGGCGACCCGTCTCGGCCCCAGATGCATTGCTCGACCCCTCCCTTGCACTCTAATCGTTCGTGTGACATGGTTCTCTATCGGATTGCATGGGCAGCGGGCCGGGAGGACGTGCGGATGACGGGGCAGCGGCGGTTTTGCCAGAGTGCTGATTCTCACATTAGAACAAGAGAGCGAGCAAATCTGTTTTGGACGAATAATGTTCTGCACTGAAAACCATTAAAGATTTGTTTTGCTTATTGTCTTTCGTTGTTTTTTTTTTTTTTTTTTTCCTTTCGCTCGCTGTTTGCTGGAGACTTTGTATGGTAAGAGCGAATATCCCAAATAACAATACGGTGGATTTGCAATGCATGACGTCGAATCCAGCAACTCAGACACTCGTTTCAGCGCACAAGTCAGTCCTTTGTTCCCAACTTTTTCTCTTTTTTTCGTTCCAGCGATCCCCCCGTCGCTCAATACACAGACTCAGCAATGTCGCTTGCCTTCGACGAGTACGGGCGACCGTTCATCATCCTGCGCGAGCAGGACACACGCCAGCGAATGACCGGCTCGGACGCCATCAAGCAGCACATTCTGGCCGCCAAGGCGATCGCTCACACCCTCAAGACCTCCCTCGGACCAAAGGGTGCGTGTCTCGACGCTTGGTTCCTTTTGTTGTGGTGATTGGTTGGTTGTTGGGGGGGAGGGGAAGGAGCGTGGGGCCGATTCACAGGTCGAAATGGTCGAACGAGTGAAACAACAAAAAAGAAAAAAAAATATTGTTTAGTGGGCAACAAAATCCAGCCTCGACTAGTGAGTGAGTTTGTAGAAAATTGCGCGGCAAATGCAAACAATGTGGAAACACATGTCTCACAAAAAAAAAAAAAAAAAAAAAAAGCAGTGATCTCGATTTCTGCTGTTGCAGTTGTTGCTGGATCTGTGAATCTCCCATTGCTGCCCCGCAGACCTGATGACGCGATAGATGCGTGGTGCGATTGCACGTGAGGCAGGCCTGTGATTTTGGACGAAGGCTGAGCCAAAGTCTGCCTTTGAAAAAACAAGAAGACAGAACACGAAAATCCACAAAAAAAAAAAAAAAAATAGAAGAAAATGTTTTTTTTTCGTTTTTTTCGTTGAATTTCAATGTCAGCATTTTGGCAACGGAAAACGCGTGGAAGACGACTTTTGTCATCCGCATTGGAACATTGATGCATGTGTGTGTGTGTGTGTGTGTGTGTGTGTGTGTGTGTGTGTGTGGTTGTGTGTGCTCAACCCAACAAGCGAGAGAGCAAGAGGCAGCAAGCGAGAGAGCGAGAGGCAGCAAGCGACTTCGTCTTGACAGCGACTTTGGGCACCGCTCACTCACTCACTCACTTTCACACTTGCTTGCCTGTGACTTGCTTGCTGTTTGGAACCATCCCCAGGCCTGGACAAGATGATGGTGTCGCCCGATGGCGCAGTCACAATCACAAACGACGGTGCGACCATTCTGTCACAGATGGACGTGCAGCACCCGATTGCCAAGCTGCTGGTCGAGCTGTCGCAGTCGCAAGACAGCGAGATTGGCGACGGCACGACTGGCGTTGTTGTGTTGGCCGGCTCGCTGCTCGAGCAGGCCGAGCACCTGATTGACCGCGGCATCCACCCCATCCGCATTGCGGACGGTTTTGAGATGGCTTGCGCCGTGGCAGTCAAGCAGCTCGAGGCTGTCAGCGACATCATCCCCGTCGGCAAGGACGAGAAGGAGTCGCTTGTGCAGACCGCCATGACCACGCTCGGCTCGAAGATTATCAACAAGTGCCACCGACAGATGGCCGAGATTGCCGTCGATGCCGTCCTGGCCGTCGCCGACCTCGAGACCCGCGACGTCAACTTTGAGCTCATCAAGATGGAGGGCAAGGTTGGCGGCCAGCTCCAAGACACCCAGCTCGTGCGCGGTGTCGTCATTGACAAGGACTTTAGCCACCCCCAAATGCCCAAGGAGTTGCGCGACGCCAAGATTGCCATCCTCACCTGCCCGTTCGAGCCGCCAAAGCCCAAGACCAAGCACAAACTCGACATTGCCTCCGTCGAGGACTACAAGTCCCTCCAGTCGTACGAGCACAAGATCTTTGTTGAAATGATCGAGCGCGTCAAGCAATCCGGCGCCAACTTTGTTGTGTGCCAATGGGGCTTTGACGACGAGGCCAACCACCTCTTGTTGCAGAACAGCCTCCCCGCCGTCCGCTGGGTCGGTGGCCCCGAGATTGAGCTGGTCGCCATCGCCACAAACGGCCGCATTGTCCCGCGCTTTGAGGAGCTGTCGCCCGAGAAGCTCGGCCACGCCGGCGTCGTCCGCGAGATTTCCTTTGGCACCACCAAGGACCGCATGCTCTTCATTGAGGACTGCAAGAACACTCGCGCAGTCACGGTCTTTGTTCGCGGCGGCAACCAAATGATCATCGAGGAGGCCAAGCGCTCGCTCCACGACGCCATCTGCGTCGTCCGCAACCTCGTCAAAGACAACCGTGTCGTCTATGGCGGCGGTGCTCCCGAGATCACCTGCTCCCTCGCCGTCTACGAGGCTGCCGACAAGGTCGCCACGCTCGAGCAATACGCCATGCGTGCCTTCGGTGATGCCCTTGAGGCCACCCCGATCGCCCTCGCCGAGAACTCTGGTCTGCCCCCGATCGAGACGCTCGCCGCCGTCAAGTCCCGCCAGGTCAAGGAGAAGAACCCCCGCCTCGGCATTGACTGCAACATGACTGGCAACGCTGACATGCGCGACCAGCACGTCGTCGAGACCCTCGTTGGCAAGAAGCAGCAATTCCAGCTCGCCACCCAACTCGTCAAGATGATTCTCAAGATTGACGACATTGTCACCCCCGGCGGCGCCCAGTAAACAACAGTACAACAGTGTTGTTTTTGCTGTCGCTGTTTCTTGCTCGCTCCCTCTTTTTTGGTGTGTTTCCTTCTTTTTTTTTGCGTGAGTTGTATTGCTTTTGTATACCAAACAAGTTTCACACTCCTAGATTTACAAAGATGTTGTTTGCTGAATCGTTGGTGTTTGCCATGATGAACCAGTTGCTCTTTTTTTTTTTTTTTTTTTTTTTTTTTTGAGAATCTCGTGGTGTCGATTGTAATTCCAAAAGGGGGACCATCTGGCATACACGAGGTTTCAAAAGAGGAAACATTTACAAACAAACAAAAAAAAAATACCCAACAAAAAGCAACAACATAGCCAAAGTTTTAACGGAAGAGCGCGGCCAATTCTTCAAAGGCACGCTCGAGGTTGTTGGCAAAGCGGGCAGAGTCCGTGTTCTTGGCAGAAATCTTGCTCGAAACGTGCGCAAAGAGGCAGTGGCTGCCAGCAAACATGTACGAGGTGCCATAGCCGTCGTCGGCGACGGGGCCAAAGCCGCCGCCAGGGCCGATCTTGTGGCGATCCTTGCCCTCGGGCTCCCACAGCTTGGTCTGCTGCTGGGGCTGCTGCGAAGTCGAGAGCTTCCATGCGCGGGACAGGGCGTCCTTGAGGAAGGGCGAGTCGACGCCGAGGCCTTGGGAGACAACGTACAGCGCAAACAGGTGGCGGTCAATGCCCTTGCCAGACATGGCGTCGCGGTAGAGGTTTTGGTGGGTTTCGCCGGCCTTGCGCAGGAGCTGGATGCGTTGCTCCTTGGTGACGGAGGGGTTGACCATTGCGCGCACAAACTCGCGGGCATCGACCGACGCGGGGCGGACGGTTTCGGTGCGGCCCTGCTTGTACAGACGGGTCATGCTCGACTCGTAGGTCAGAGGGGTTTCGCCGTTCGAATCGTGGTAGTAGGCCAGCTGAAGTGCCATCTGGACGTACGCGTCGGGGGAGATCTTGGCGTGCTTCATGTAGTCCTTGCCATACTTGCTGTGGTGGAGAATGCTGAGGTCGAGGTCGTTGATGATGGTCGTGGCCTTGGCGACGGCCGTCTTGATGGCCTCGCTGAGCTTGGGCGAAAAGTCCCAGGCAAGCTTGTGGGGCGCGGCGGTGGCGACGCGAGGAGTCGTGCTCTCGGGGCGGATGTTGTGGCCGTGCTCGTCGTACGCGTCCTCAGTCTCGTGGCACATGACCCATTCCCACATGTGGGCAACGACGGGAGCATCGGCCCACGAGTGCTCGCAGTTGAGGCCAGCGCGGCCGTCGGGGAAGAGCACCAAGGTGAAGGACTTGTCAAACCAGCGGTTGTAGCCATTTCCGTGCAGCAGGGCCTTGCCGCGCGAGGACAGGTCCTTGGGGGTTTCAGTGTCGAGCGAAAGCACAAAGATGGCCTTGTCGATAATGTCCAGCGACTCCTTGTTGACGCCCGAGGCAAAGTGCTCGCTGCGGACAGCGGCCCAGACGTGGCGCTCCTCGGCCGTGAAGGCGGCAAGGTGCTCCTCCTCGTACGAGGCAGAGTCACCGCGGTCGGCGTCCTCGACAATCCAGTGCAGGTGGTTTTCAAATTCGAACGGGGCGAGAATCTGGCCCTTGCGGTTGTAGACGGAGAGCTGGTAGTAGCGGCCCTTGCGGAGGACAACAATGTACGACGAGTAGTCGTGGTGCTCGAGCGTGTCGCACTCCTTGCCGGGGATGCGGGTGGTGGTGAACAGGCGCTCGTACTGGGCCATGCAGAGCGGGACGGTGTCGCGGATGGTGATGGGCTCGATTTCCTCGCGGTCGAGATCGCGCTTGAACTTGAGAATGTTGGAAATGAAAAGAGCGGCACGGGCAAGCTGGTTGGTGCAGGGCATGTAGGTGAAGGCGTCGAGCACATAGTAGTTCGAGTTGACCATGATGGACGAGCGGCCGCGCAGGTAGACGTACTTTTCCCACCAGTCAGAGACATAGTTGGAGGTCGTGAGCCACTTGAGCATGAGGTAGCGCTGAAGACGCGGGCCCTCGTTGGCGAGGAACTGGTCGACAAGCGCCTGCGAGCGGGCAAGCTCCTCGGTGCTCTGAATGCCAGCCACCGAGCGGAGGTAGCGAGCGCACGTCTGCCTCAGGCGAGGCACGGGCAGCGACGGGATTGAGTTTTGGAAGCCATAAGTCAGGGCATGGGAGCCGGTGAAGATGCGGACGCAGACCTGTTTGGGGAGGAAGAGGAGAGTGTGAGTATGACAAAAAAAAAAAGGAGACAGTCCCGCAACAGCAAAACAAAGGAAAGAGATGGCGACAAACGTACAGCCCAAGCAGTGGTCGAGAAGCTTTGCTGGCGAGGAGCCTCGTACAGCCAGCCGCGGTACGAGAGGAGAAGACGGAGGCAGACACGACGCAGGAAGGAAGCAGTGAGGAAGATGCCAGTGCCAGTCACAGCCGAGATGAGCGCGATTTGTCCATTGGGAGAGAACGATCGGATGCTGTAGAGGTTGAGGGGGTTGAGCAAAAACATGCAGAGACCAAAGGCAAAAGATTTTGGTAAGATGGATGCTCGAAAAAATGACACCATCGTCGCTCGCAAACATTAGACAACGTAGCATACCCAGGGATGTAGCTGCCAAACTTGGTGAGGAGAGAAGAGTACTGTGACCATGAAGGAAAAGAGAAGAAGAGGAAAGGGAGTGAGTTGTTACACAAAAAGCGGATTGCCAAGTCCAGACGAACACTGCTGCTGCTGCTGCTGCTGCTGCTGCTGCTAGAACTTACCGGCGACAGGTATTGGTGGTTGGGGAAGAGGAGGATGGCAGCCGGGGAGGCGACCGAGAAGACCCACTGGACTGGCTTGGCGGGGAAGATCGAGTTGATGACTGCGTTGCGAGCGCGGGCGACAACCTTCCTGGTCGCGCGGACGAGCGCCGGGATGGCATCCTGATGGCGACAGAGACAGAGACATGTGAGTTGGTCAGTGATCGTTGAACAAAGTCATCACTGTGGCTGAAACGCAGCAGTGTGAGATTCGGTGATTCACGTTGTTTTCCGTGATTCAGTGCCATGCTCGAGGTCCACTGTTCATTGAGAGGGGGGGGTTTGTGTGTGTGTTTTGTCATCCCACTCATTGAACGCATGACGCATCCCATTGCATATTGAATGATGAAGACAAGTGTCACAAAACAAACAAAAACCAACCAAAAAAAAAAAAAAAAGCCGATAAAACAAGTCGGCGCTTTTTATGTTTTTATGTTATCGCAGTCAGACGATCGTCAAACGAGCGATTGCTGTTGTTGGTCTCAAAAGCGCAACTGTGACTTTCATCAACAACTGGTTTACAAAGCATGTTGATCGCTCGCTTGTCCGTTTTGCTTCTTGTTCAATAGTGTGATGGTTGTATTTTTTATTTTTATTTATTTTTTTTTTTAAATTTCACGTTCTTTTTTTTTTTTTTTTTTTTTTTTTCACGTGTTTTCCTATTTGTTTTTTGTTTGTTTTTTTTTCCAATACTTGTGATTTCACAAAAAGAAGGTATTCGATACGACGCATCACTAAATCGCACTGAACAATGGTAGGTTGCAAGATACAAAAACAAGAAAAAACCTCGACACTGTGAGAAAGCACGTTCTCTTCGTTCTTTCATTTTTGTTGTTTTTGAAAGCGACTTCAGCTTTGCATGTTGCAGCGTGTGAGTGTCATGCTGTGCTGCACGGACTGCAGCGGAACAACTGTGAGAGCGAAGCGCAACAAAGACAAACAGGAAAAAAAAAAAAAAGCGAATTTTGCAGTAGTTCGCTCTTCCTGCATGCTCCGTCGCTTCCATCTGCTGCTACAGGCAACCACGTCTCCCACTCTATTGGCAGGAGAGACAGAGAGTCGGGGAAGGGTCGGGGTGAGGGGGTGCGGAAGAACAAGAAGGGAACAGGGAACAAATGACAAGCAGCGCTCAAAACCGCACAACCGCAGTGTGTCAGTTGTGCACATTGTGATTGCCAGGCCAGGAGACGTAAGGAAGAGCAGCGCATCACTGCATCATGTGCGTGTTTATGTGTGCGTGTGTGACGAAGTTAGAGGGAGGGCGGTGATGGCTGACCTTGTTGATGCGGAGAACAATCTCGCCCTCCGAAGAGGAGACACCGAACGGCGACATGACGGCAGCGCGCGCTTCCGCCATGGTTGCTTGGTTTGGGGGGAAAAAAGTGAGACTGCGTTTACGTTTTTCTTTCAAGCGACGTTATTAAGAAAGTACAAAATCAGTATGTTGCAATGAGAGCGAGATTGTTGAGACAAATCGAACAGAAACGCTCAATGCTGAACGACGAAAGCAAAGTCGTTGATCTCTACAAACGATCAATCGATTGTCGCCTGCTTCATCCCGTTCCCAGCATCTTCACACAGTTTTTCGTATATCGAATGGAAGCACGGCAGCTTTGTGTCATGACGCAATGTGCACCAAGCATGTATCCGAGTTTGGAGTGTCTCGGCTTGTTTTTGAAAAAACAAAAAGTGACAGTCATTTTTATATCTCTTCAGTTAAAATCCCGCACCCGCTTCATCATGGCCGAGCCGTCGCACCTGACAGACGTATGTTCTCTCACCGAAAAGTTATGAGCGAACGGAATCGAGTCGGGCGGGCACGCTGTTGACAATGTTCTGACAACGCTGGCTACTTTTCTTGCGTTCTTTCCCTTGACTTGCAGCCTCTTTGGCCAGACGTCGACCCGAAGGCAGAGAAGTCGGCGCAGTTTGTTCTTCAAGATCACCAGCATCTCCACCGCCTCTGCATGGACTCGCTACCCTCGCCTTTCAAGTTGATGGAGAGTGACTATGTTGAAACTTCGCCGGGCTCTGGCGTTCTGCAACATTGTACGTGTTGTTTTGTTTTGGCTCCTTTCGTTTTTGGAGTTCGTTTTGGAGAGGTCGCAATCCTTTCACTTTCTTTCCGTTGTTGATTTGTCAGACGCAAACGGGAGTTCGAAAGCTGTCGGGTTTTCGGTGGTCGTGCCGCATCCAACTAACGACCGAGTATCACCATTCTGGAGGTTAACTCGCAAGGCATCCTATTGTTTTGTGGCACAAGAGCAGCAGTTTGCTCAAACGAAGCTCGGATTCTCGCGCAGTCTGGATGAGAATTGGCTTGCCGGTGGCATGGTTCATTACGTTGTGCATCCCACCGTTGCAGATATGACCATCGCAGAGTTTCAAGCCGAGTTGCTCACTCTATTTAGCACCCAGTGCGGCGTTGGCATGGGCAGTGACAGTGGGTTGAGTACGTCCGCACTCAGTATTGGCGGTTCCAGCACCGTTAGTGGCAAGACGATAGAAGACGCGCCTTCCTCAATACGACCGATTGTGGCCGCTCTTCGAAGGCACGTCAGTCAGTGCGCCGGCGTTGACCCGACTCGAGCTCTCGTCAGCTGCATGGTTCACGACAACTTGGCTCTGCGCCAGCTTTCTCTCGACGACGCCATGCAGCATGAAGATCTTTGCTGGTATCTCTACTGTGCCATCTTGCAAACAACTTTCTCACTGGGAGGACTGCAGTTTAGAGACCAGGTCAACACATTCCTGGCTGACTGCGCTTTGGAATTTGGCTTTCCAAGGTAAGGTCGTCTGTGTTGTCTGTGTTGCAATTCTCGATGGATCTTCGCTTTTTGACTTGTTTGTATTTTGCTGGACAGCGCTGAAGTCAAGACCGACGAGCCGAGTCATCCTGCTTCTTCTGAGCCCACGATGCGCACCTAAGCTGGTCCCGGAGGAGAACGGCCGTGAGTATGTCGTGTTCCTGCCTCTGACGAAAAGCACGCAAGCGGTGTTGTTGAAAGCTGTGCTGTTGACATCAAGTTTGTCGAGACTCAACTCGTGTTTGAGGAGACAAACGGCAACATTTGCGTCCATCTGCCTAAAGCTGCAGTTCTCAAGCTCACAGGCGTGACAGCGTGTAACTCGTACATTCAGAACAAGACGCGAAAATGCCGCAACAGAACCTCGGACAAATCCGGCTTTTGTCATGTTCACCGTGCATCCCCCATTACCCAAATTTGATTCTCAGTTCGCAAGTTTGCGCTACAAGAAGCGGCTTGCCCCCTCCCCCCCCCCGCGCTTGTTTGTTGCTGTTGTTTGTGTGCTCTCGATGTGTTTTTGTTCACTTTGTTCGCTGGAGTGATGTAGAGAGGGCCTCCCTTCAAAAACTCGAACCACCCCCCCTGTTCATTTCCTCGCCCTGCCACCTATATCATTGGAAAAGAGCATAATTTATAGAGTTGATTCAATGGTTTGTGGACTGAGTCTTTTTCGGGAGGCCTCTCTACACAAACACAAGCTCACACGCAACCCACGACAAAACAAACTCAAACAAGCACTCGGCAATCAATACCATCATCTTGCAAAATGCTCATACTGGGGCTTGGAGAGAACAGAGGGGCGGGTTGAGTTCACACCATGGCGCCGATTTCGCGAACGGTCGATCCATCCTGAAGCGCCGTCAGCGATTGTACGAGCTGAGAAAAGCTCGGGCGTTGCTCGGGAGACAGGTTCCAGCAACTCATCATGATGTTGTAGAGCTCGAGCATGCAGGTTTCTGGCATGGGCAGTCGACCACCAGCCTCAACATGAGCCAGAGTCTCACGCCCATCCATCTCGCCGTACGGCTTTGCGCCGTAACTGCAACATTCCCCTGCCAACATGCACGAGCACAAGTGAGATACAAGTGCAGTTTCCAGCAGAAGACCGAGATACAACGATACTCACAAGCCGTAACGCCGAAAGCCCACACGTCCGACATTGAAGAGAACTTTCGGAAAGTCATGGTCTCGGGAGCCATCCACTACGTGTGTAGCATCAACATAATCAGCATTCAAACCGCATGCGAGTAGCAACCATTCTACACCCTCACCTTCACAGGAAGCTTGCCACGCGTTTGCATGCGGTAATAATCATTCTCAGAGGCCATTTCGCGAGAAAGTCCAAAGTCGGCAATCTTCACAATCATCCCTTGCCCCACGAGACAATTGCGAGCGGCGAGGTCACGGTGCACAAAGTGGAGCGTGCCCAGATACTCCATGCCAAGAGCAATCTGGCGAATGGCGTGCACCTGCTCGTTCTGCGTCCACCAAAGCGAGTGGAGCTTGGATTTTTGCAGCAGGGTGCGCAAGTCTCCATACTGCACAAACTCAAGCAGAACGAGATGGGGCTCTGACTCGACAAGAGCTGCGAGCAGACGCACGACATTCGGATGCACAAACGGCGCCATCAACTTGGCCTCGCTTTCAAAGTCCTTGCGGGATTTGTCATCCGCGTTCGACTTCAGAGATTTGACTGCAACTTGGACATTTTCGGACGCTGCAGGCCCAAGCAAGTTTTGAGCTCGTGGGGGCAACACGCTGAACGGCAGTTGACCCAGTGCAACGTCGCCAAAGTTCCCGCTGGCAAGGTGCTTCACAATGGTCAAGCCCTCACGAACGCGACGAGAATGGCTGCCAGCAACGTACGCGCTTGCATAATTGTAGACCACCTCTGGAGCACTTTTTGAGACAGCCTGATACAACGGTTCTGGCTGTTTTTGACCGACGACGGCGTAGGCTGAAACATCCTCCTCTCTCTGAGGTCGGGTCGCATGATTCAGAGGAGAGATTGCCATTTCGATAGCCTCCTGATAGATGGGACCGGCGGATTCCTTCGCACGTCGTTGCAATCGACGACGTCGGACCAGAAAGATGGCGAGAGCAATCAAACCGACGCCCACAACCGAACCGACTGCAGCAGCGATTGCCGCCACGGAAGACGAGCCCCCGGAATCACCCTTCGGAGCGCGAGAGGCGACAGAAGCAGCAGACGTCTGCCATGCCGACGACGCTGACGCAGCCGAGGCCAGAGATGCAGACGCGGTAGAAGCAGCGGACGCGGCAGCGGAGGAAGCGGATGCGGCAGCAGAGGACGCGGACGCAGCAGAAGCAAACGAGGCGTCCGAAGCAAGCGAAGCAAACGATGCAGAAGCAGAAGAGGCGACCGAGGCAAGCGAAGCGAACGATGCGGAAGCAGACGTGGCTGCTGAAGCGAAGGACGCAGAAGCAGAAGTGGCTGCTGAAGCGATGGACGCAGCCGATGCAACAGACGTGACTGAGGCAGAAGCGACAGAAGCAAGCGGGAGACACGAGCCACCCAACATGCCATAACCATCATAGCATCGGGTGCATGAACCAGTGGAATCGCAGATCAAGCAGTTGGTCCCGCAACATGCACCAGGCCCTCCAGCGTAGCAGGTGGCACAGGCTGTATCGCACTCTGCACCACAGGTGTCAGTGACAATAATTTACATGGGGGATTGCAGTCATCTCGGAAGCTCGCTTACTGTTTGGGTTGGAAGCACTGCCGTATGTGCTGGGCGGAGCGACAGCGTTTCCATCAAAGGTAAAGTTGTTGGGGCTCAGCACTAGCGTGTAGAACGGATTTGTTGCTTTATATCCCAAGAATAAGCCGTTCGGTAATCCTTGGAACAGGCCAGGCGGCAACGTTGTGAAGGAACTGTTACTCAAAGTTCTTCACTCAACAGACAGTCAGAATCGGATGGCTCGACCTCCGTCAACGCTCGCCTTACAGATATTGCAGCTGAATGAGCCCTGAGAATTGACTTGCGGGGATACTGGTGAGTTGGTTGTTGTGCAGTGCTCTGGGAATCGTGTGGCAAGTGATGAGCCAACCGGCCTGAATTTGTCTGCAAAAAAGTCAATGGTGCAAGCTTACAGTTGTTGCAGCGACGTATCTCCTGTAAAGGCACCCGCGGCGATGCTGGTGATCTGGTTGTCGCTCAAAAATCTAAATCGCCATGTGACCAGCGTTTTTTTTTTTTTTGAGCCACTCAGGGTTGTTGCACGATAACCGTACGAGGCCAGGGCCGACTTACAGGTAGCTTAGTGCGACAAGCCCATTGAACGTATTGGCAGAAATACTCGTGATGCGGTTGAATTGTAAAGTCCTGGTCGAAGGCGTGCAGTGTTGAGTCAGAGCGTCGGTTGCCCCCTGCTTCAGACAAATCGTATTCTTACAGTGAGGTCAGCTGCGACATCCCTACGAAGGTATTAACAGCAAGGTTGGTAATCCGATTGTTGTGCAAGGCGCTAAGTACCGTTGACGGTGAGTCACTTATGTAAACCCATGGTTCAAAAGGCCAACCAAGTGACTTCCTCTCGCTTACAGGTCAGTCATACGAGTCAGCCCAGAGAATGTACTTGCATCAATGCTTGTGAGCTCGTTGCGAGCGAGTTCCCTAGTAAACGTGCTTGCGGTAAGTCCTTGTTCGTTGGAACACTGCAACCCAACTCGGTTGCTCACTTACAGGTAAGTCAGCATCGTCAGCCCGGTGAACGCACTTGCGCTTATGGTCGTGATTTTGTTGTTGCTGAGGACTCTAGCGAGCGCAACGGCGTGAGCGTCGTGATGTTCGCAAAAACCCCAAAGCTAAGCTCGCTCTCTTACAAATAACGTAGCGCCGTCAGCCCCGAAAAGGCGCCTGCATCGAGGGTGGTGATTGCGTTGCCACCGAGATAACTAGCCAGACGACGGGGAGCAACGATTGAGCGAATAATTTCACCTGAGGTTTGTCAAAAACCCAAATCTCATCCAACCTTCTTACAAGTCTGTTGTGCCAACCGGTATGGATGTGACTGCTGGCATGGCTAAAAGCCCTTTGGACGAGCAGTCGACGACAGTGATAGCAGCATTGCAAGTGCACGCAGAACTCATGCCGTTCGGTAGACAGGCGTCGACAGCCTGGGACATCTTGACGTGGATTGCCAATGCCAGTACTGGCAGAACCAACCAGCTGAACCCTGCTGATCTTCTCATTCTGATGCAGAAAATTGTACAACATCAGACCATCAGAAACACCGGAAAATCAGCTCAAAAGTACAAACTGATTGATGTGTGCGCACTTCTTTCCCAAGTACACGTAGCTGAGCTGAGCGAGCGGATGGAGTGCGGTTTGTTTGCCGTTCGTGTCGACCAAACAACAAAAACCAGATAATCCACGCACATCATCTCTGCCCTGCACTTTATTACAGGGTGGTCGAGCTCCTTTTTTGGGGCGACTCAGAGTGAAGCCCATTTAAGGGGGGGTGTGTGATGAACGCGCAGCTGCATTAGTATTGTAGTTGGTGTTGGTTTTTTTTTGTTCCATGCTTTGGTCAATGCCAGCCTGTGCTGCTGCGCTGTGAGCCTCGACACGCGCATGCACACACTTGCGTCCACTCCATAGCTCGCCTCATCCGCCTGGTCCGCCTGGTCCTTCCCCTCAAGGCAAAAAGGAGCAGCGCGGTTTTCAAATGGGGCTTCCACCGCCGCCCCACACCCACCCCCTTCTGGTCCGCCAACCCTTTCGCTCCCACTCTTGCTCCGGCGATCCAGCCATGGGGCTCCAGCCTCGCAGTGCTCTGCTGCTCCAGCTCTCTCTCTCTCTCTCTCTCTCTCTCTCCCGCTGTGCGCAACAAGGTTCGGTAATGATTGTGAGTTATTGGCTGCCTTAATATGGTGCGCACAGGCTGAACGACCCCAACCATCCAGCAGCACAAACCCCCAATTCGATATTGAGGGGATGACTATAGAAAGAGCAAGACAAACTACTGGCCACTTTTGCTCGGTTGATCGTGGAAGGGGGGGAAGAAGGAAGGAAAATGCGAGGCAGATTGTGATTGAACATACCGCTTGTAAACAACAAAAGACTGCGCGCACCGCACCACCAATCAGATCCCCAAAGGGAACAATGGGGGTCGGAGGGGGAAGGCGGGGGGAGAGAGAATGGAACTAGAAGAAGCCTTTGTGCTGGTATTGCATTGCAAGCGCTCAAAGTAAAGACGGGATCATCAAGTTTCAGTTCTCTTTCTGTTCAATTCTCCACATTGAAAAAGCACATCATGGAGCTGCTCCACCACATTCAACGCATGGCGCGGTACAACCAGTGGGCAAACGCAGTGCGTAGACCAATACTATGCTCTCTTTGTGGTTGTTGCGCTCATTGCAAGTGCGGTTTTGTATGGGTACTGAGCTCACTTTGTTTTCGCAGGTCATTCTGGATGCTGCAGCGACGCTCAGCGAGACCGATCTCAAGAGCCACGCCAGCCAGCCATTCCGCAGGTACCATTGAAATGCATCCCGGTCCTTCTCCTCTAAAAGGGCGCACACGAAACGGAGGGAAAACGCGCGCACGCGAACGTGCGTGTTTCCAAGTCAAAATTTCAATCTCACTCTGACTGCAATTGTGATTGAACATGCTCAGCATCCATGGAACAATCACACACATTCTACTTGCTCAGAAACTATGGTACGATTGCGATTTGGCAAAATTGGGGAATTGGGGAATTGGGGAAACTTTTGGGGGCCAGCAGAACGGACATTCTCGTCCTGAGAACTCATTCACTGTGTCCGCACCAAATTGCATAGGCTATCGCGCGCCAACCCGGAATACAAGTGCGACGATATTGGTCATTTCTGGGCGAATGGACAGTACGCCAAACCCGAAGACGAGAGCAGCCAGTGGGAAAAGTATGAGACCGACCCGGCCAAACTTGGAGCCATGCTGCGCGCCTCCGTAAGTTCAGCAAGCCACTGTACTTGTTGTTGAATATCAAGAGCAAGAGACACTGGTGACTTTGCATGTCTCACACGACGCGCTCCTGGACTCACACTCGCCACAGGATCAAGCCATCATTGACTTTGTCTGCTCGTCCAAACTCCCTGCCAATCCGACATCTGCAATGACATACAAGACGACCGATGGCGCAGAAAAGTCGTCGCCATACGATGTCAGCTTGCTGCATCTCTTCAACCACTCCACCCACCACCGCGGCCAAATCACTGTCGGACTGATTGGCCGCGGCATCCCACCCCCTGAAATGGACATGATCTACTGGTACCGCAGTCACGACCAAAGTAAACAGTAGGGATTACGTGCACATTAGCGCAGCGCACTAGCACAGATGAAGATGAAGGATTGTTTCAAGATGATTTTGTATTCCAAACAACAAATTTCTGTTTCACATCTCTCTTATTGCTTGATGCCCATGAATGTGAGCGAGTCGCGTGCCTTCATGACCTCCTCCTCTAGCTCATGCTCCTGGGTTGCAGTCCATTGAGCACCGGCAGCATCCTTCTGACGTTGAAGACTGGACAAAAAACGGTGGGGGAAAAAACGCGCGTCAGACCAACTTGCAAAAGCCTTACACGATGGCAACCACATAATCACGACACCAAAGAATGCATACCGCTTCAGCTCGTCGATTGGTCCATGGCCGGTAAAGTACACAACCAGTGTGTTGGCAGGGCAGGCCTCGTAAATCAGCTTCGCGCGCTGATCGTACGACGTGAGAATCGCCTTCAGGCGCTGCTCATCAAGATCGGTCTGGTTAGCTGCCTCCGCTGAAATAGACAAAGGACGAAACAACCAAAGGGATAAAAGTCAGAGAAAACTCAACGCATGCTAGCGATTTCGAGGTCGAAACGTACAGAAAAAGTCCTCAAGGCCGTGGAAGTGGCTCCAAACGAACGAGCTGGGGCCATCCACCGCCTTGATGGCAGCAGCCAGAATCTGATTGACACGAAAAGAGCATCCACATGAGCGAGACCGACTCCGATTGAAACCCCAAGCAAAAAAAAAAAAAAAAAAAGCAGAGAGAATTGCAGACAGTCCCTCCAGGCGTTGCATACCTCATCGTCGGAAGGGCAAGGGACAATGTTCGTGTCGCCGATAGAATGCTGGCGGGCAATGGTTGGGATGTCAATGATGGTCGACTTTTTGCCCGAACGCGTCAGTCGCAAAGCCATGCTTTCCGTCTCCTCCTCGTTGATACCGAAGGATGGGCCTGTGCACATCGAAAAAAAAAAACAAGAACGACAAGAAACGGATGGTCAGCTTTGAGGGAAAACAAAGACCAGCATTGGTAAAAAAGCGAATTGGTCCAAGACATGTTTGTTACCATTCTTCAGCTTGAGACGCAAGAGTTCCATGCATGCAGAGGCATCTTCCGCGGGGTTGTGGCCTCCCTCGTCGGCTTGAATGATGCGCTTGAGGTAGGTCTCGGTCAGCCATCGCAGCGACGGCTTAAAGTTGGAGCCGCGGGTGTGCGAGTACGCAAGCGCCGTGTCAACGATTTGGTGGTGGATGATCTGTGGCGTGAAACAAGTCAGCCAATATTAAAAAAGTGGACTTCCCATTCATCACCCAGACAGTCTATACAAGCTTTTAAACTGACCTTCAGCACGTTCAAGTCGTTCTCGAGAGAATGCCCGACCAAAATGGCATTGGATGGAATGAGACGCAGAACGGCATCCTGCGCGTCCTTCAGCGTGCTGGTCACGTTTTCAAGCATGTCGGGCGTGATGCCCGAGTAGCGCGTGCAGTAATCGACAATCGGTCGGGCGGGCTTGATGAGCTCGTCGTACAAGACCTCCAGCTTTTCAGACACGATGGCGAGGCGGGCCAGCTCAAAGCCTTGTTCTGACTTGACCTACAGCATGTGAAAACGCAAAGCAGCAGACAAGGTGTTGAGCGGACAAGATGGAGTAACAATCGTGAAAAATCCGAACGAAAAAAAAAAACTCAGCCCAACACACTCACCATCTCGCAATCGAGCGAGAACACAGGAAGCTCGGCCGATGCAGTTTGGTTGGGATCGCGCTTGCCGAGAGTCTTGTACTCTGAGAATTGGCCTGCCTCCTCTGGCGTGCGCACATCGATCGGCATGGGATAGCCGTGGTTGCGCATCTGCTCAGTGGTCAAGAAATAATGGCTCTTCGGATAGACTATCAAGGTAGGTAGGTCATTCATTCAGAGGCGTTGCAGCAGGGGTATGTGAGTTGCGTGAAAAGGCACAGTCAAAAATCTGCTCGATCATCGAGAAAAAAAGAAAAAAAAACTCACCAGACTCCATGTTGGTCGCTGCAGAAGATGCCTTGTTGGAATCGTCCTTCTTTTTGCTCTTCAGGAGCGGAATATTCAAAAAGTTGTGCACGGGCGAGTAGATGCGCACCTTGGAACCGGGACACCGGGTTGGGATGGCGGTTTGGAATTTGCTCGAGAGGAAGGGGAAGCAGTCGCTGTAGTAGGCATACATTTGCGGGTTGATGTTGTGCAGCAGCACGGTGACAACACGCGGGATCAGTGGCTTGTTCTGCGCGGTGGAGAGGACGAAATCGCTGGTTAGTGACAAGAGAGAAGGAGAAATGGGCAGACAGCGGATGGCGGGGGAGGGAAAAACCTGACTCACCTTCACAATCACCCATCGCAGATTGATGCCATCGCCAACCACCCAAAGAATGAGATCCTGCAAATCCTTGAGGCGGAGGTGGGAGCTGCCGCTTTGCTTGAAAAACTGCTCCAGACGCAACTCGAGCTCGGGCTTGGCCTACGTCAAAGCAACGCATCCACCGACAATAACAAACATATGGTTGAGTTATTCTGCATGGCTGAGGGGGGGCCCGTGTGCATGGCAATCCCGAAATCGGTACACACATTGGCGCCATGAACGGCCGTGTACGTGGACTGCGGGTCCATGAGCGCGGACGGCGACGACAGCAATAGCAGTGGATTGTACGTGATTGGCTTGACTGGTGTTCCCGTGAGTGGGTTGATGGTGCTAACAACCACGTCGTCGGCTTGGACGGCCTTTGCAGTGAGTCGGCGCTGGTTGCGACGCTCTTGGCGCAGCTGCTTGCCCGACTTGCCACCAGCAGCACCAGCACCAGCACCGGCACCAGCACCATCGTCGGCGTTGGCATCGTCGTCGTCGTCGTCGTTATCATCAGCGTTGGTCTTGCCAGTAGTAGCGGCGACGGCGACGGACGATCCGTCAATGCCTTCGATCAGGACACGCTTGTTGGCGTCCTTCTGCTCGCTCGCATCGACGACCTCGCCAACTGTAATAACACACACACAAGTTTGGGTTTTTGGGATTCAGAAAGTGAGCCAACAAGTGGAGGAAGTGGACGGTTTGACGAAAACGCCCCTTTCCAATGGTCGACCGTATGGATCCACGCGGAGCTCAGCCAAGAGTGTGAGTGTGCAACGGGACGAGCGTCCATCGTCCAAGCTAGCTTCCATCACTCAAACAGCTTCAATACAAATATATGTGTGTGTGTGTGTGTGTGTGTGTGTGTGTGTGTGTGTGTGTGACAATGTCAAGATATGGTGGATCGGTCGGCCAAAGTGGTGCGATTGTGATTTTACAGTCAGTCGGTGCGGTTGCAACAGAGTGGGAACGCTTGTGCCCTTTGGACGTCGACATTGGAGGATGAAATAAAGGACTGAGAGTTGGAGTGTGATGTGACGCTTGAATAATTGTGCAGACAGGAACATGATGAAAACACAAAAAAAAAGGGGGGGTCACCGCCGGCGAGACCGGGAAGTGGAAGAAGCAGAAGACGGCGCAGGAGCATTGGCGCGCTTCTTGTCGTAAAAAGCGGACAGCACGCCGCGCTCCCATCCCTGATCATCCAAGCGCTGCTCATCGGGTGTGTAAAAGCGTGACAGCGCGGCCTGCATCTCGTCGGAAGGCTCTCCAAGGCCAGAAAGTGGCACAATGTCGCGAGGTTGAATTGAAGCGTAATCTTGATCGCTCGGCTGCCGAAAACAAAAAAGGATCAAAGAGCAGTTAGAAAGACTCAAGCAAGAAAAAAGAAGGTGGAGCGGGGGGGGAGGAAGCAGGAAACAACGAAAATTAGCCAAAAACACAAACCTTGACCAAAGGCACCATCAGGCCAGCTGGAAGCCGGTGGTAGGCTGAGGCGTTCTCAAGATCATGGATGGAAAGTCGCACCGGGGAAATGGTGTGCATGATTGTGTCGACCTCCGCAAACCGCTGCGGCGAGAGGAATTGATTGTGCCGCCAAAACCCCAAAAGAGTCACCAGTTGCTGGTACGCCTCCTGCTTGAGAGGGGTATCTGCAATATGCCGGAACAGAGAGCCCATGTGTGCGTCGAATGCGTCAATGAGTCCAAACATGCTTCGCTGAGACCTGAGTATTGGTTGTATGGAGCGAAAGATGGATTTCCCAAAGTCAGAGCACTATTTCAATGCAGCTCAACAACGAAAGAAAAAAAAAAAAACACTACGTACGCATGGTGAAACAAATCCGTCACTAGATAGAGCAGCTTGATTTTGAGCTCCAACGGCGCTGACTTTGACGTGATGGCAGCCACGAAGAAAGTTGCGATTGCGTCCATCTCAGAAGGACTGTGTACGTTGGCCAAAACCCATTCTCGCGCGTCCTGCAAAAGCGACCCCCCCCCAACAGCAAGCAAACCCAATCAGTCTGTGGCGGTAAGTAACTGCATGAATCTGAGCACCTTGTCTCGTATTTGGGGTCTGTTTTGTCTGTCTGGTTTTCTCAGAAATCATCCTCGTTCTACTGAGTACTGACCGCGATAATCGTGTCGGTAATCTGCAGGTGCAGCGCACGGATGAACTCTGACAATTTTGAAAAGTCCAGCGGTGGCGCTGGAGGAGGACGTGCTGCTGCGACTGGTTGAGTGGGATGGTACTGAGACGACGTGCAAGATTGAGGAGGAGCAGGAGGAGGAGCCATCGGGTAATGGTGCTGGTGGTGATGCTGGTCAGGATGCGCCATTTGGCTCTGATCTGCCATGTTGTATGACTGCTGCTGCTGCTGCTGCTGCTGCTGCTGCGGGTGTGGGTGAGCATGGTGTGGATGGCGCGCGTTCGGATCGCCTGCTGGCGGCCAAGAGCCGCTTGGATTGCCACCGCCAATGCTGCCACCGCCATAGTGTGCTTGGTACTGGTGGTGTTGGGGGTGGTGTTGATGGTGTTGATGGTGTGGCTGGTGGGAGTGGTGGGAGTGGTGCTGATAGTCGTAGCCGGGTTGTGGCGGATACTGCGCGTATTGAGCATGGTGCGGATACTGCTGTGCATGTTGTGGATGCGCATGATGCTGAGGATAGTGTCCTGGATGCATTGGCTGATTCGGTGGCGGCGGATAGTACGGCGCGCCTCCAGAGTGAGAGGAAGGCTGCTGCATCGCTCAGAAAATATCAAACAAAAAGGACTGACTGTCAATGGAGGATGCATTTCAACACAATTAGAAAAAAAAAACATCCACGACGACAGACGACATTATGAGAGAAGTGCCAAGACAGCTAACAACGACCAAAAAAACACTGAGGGCTGATGCTCATGCGCTGGTGTCCATCGCATCGAGAGGGCCCAACTTTTGGTCATCCTTGACAACGGCGTCAAGCTTGGCACGTGTGGCCGCATCAGCGTTCAGCTCAGCGATGAAAGCGCCAAACTTGCCGGTTGCAGCTACCAAGAAGTGCATGCACAAAATCAACCGAGTTAGCGACGCCACAACCTCTTTTTCCTCTCTCGCTCGCTCTCTCCCTCCCACCCCTCCTCCGCCTCCCTCCCCAACTTTCTCTGCAGTAAACAATAGATACAATACATACCAGCATCAGGGATGCGCAAAATAGCGGCAACAGCACGCAGCGCGGAGCGAACAATCTCGTCGTTCTTTTCAACCTCCTGCTTGACTGCATTGACCTTGACAGGAGTGGTGATGGTCGCACGCAGAGGCTCAATCAGCTCGTCAAGGCCTGGGTTTCGAAAAATAAAAGGTCAACAACGGCGGCGTCCCCGGTAAACAAAAACAAGTCATTCGTAATGCTTCCCCTCGAACACAATCATCCACACAACTAAACTCACGTTGCAAGACCACAGTCGGCGAGTAGACAGTGAGACGCATGAGAATCAGGTGGCACAAAGTCTTAATGTCGGTGTGGTCCTTGAGGCCTCCCATGACATGGCCGAGGAACTCATACAGATCGATGCGATCCAAGCAAGTGTCCAAGAGCGTGTACATGCACTCGTATGCAGCCTAAACGTGACAATGAAAAGAAGTCGGACAGTGAGCTGACTATCGAGATACACGCACGCTTGGCTGCGCTCAAAGGTCCGACGCAAACTCACCTTTCGGATGTCAAGACCATCATCCACAGTGTGCTTGAACGGACCCATCTCAACAATGCGAATCAGCTCAGGCTGCAGTGCAAACAAAAGATCGGTTAGATTTCCAAGTGCACCACGACCAAACAAAAAAAAACCAACAAAAAAAACCGCGATTCGCATTACCCGAGGACGAGTCTCAGTGTACAGGGCTGGAAGCAACGCGCCGAGCAAATCGCGGACCAGGAATGGCTTGTTGTGGGCGGACGAGTTGAACGCCACAAGCGCGACGCGACGAACAGTCTAGTTGAGATGGTAAAACGAGGACGAGCACAAATGAGCATTGCAATGAAACAAATTGCACCACCCCCTCCCAAAACAAAACAAAAAAAAACAAAAAAAAAACCTCCTCTCTTACGCTGTCGGGATCTTGAATCATCTGCAGGAAACGCGCGACGTGAGCCAGGAGGAAGGAATCAATCGAATGGGTAGTGTCGGCGATCGTGTGCTTGACGGCGGCAACGACAGTGGCTCGGGTGAAGGCTGACGGGTCGGCAATGCGAGCCTCGAGCTCGGGGAAGCAGGTGGCAGGGTCGATCACCGTCAGCTTGCCGAGGCACTCTGCGACAACGTTGCGGGTGCCCTCTTCGACCCTGGCGGAATGAGCCATCAACAGCGACCAGATCTGCGAGACGAACGGGGTGATGAGCGTCACCGACTCGGGGTTGAGAGAGATGCACGAGATAATCTCCTTGAGCGAATGAAGCAGCAAGTATTGGCGCTTGGGCTGAGCATCAATCTGGGCCAGAATGAAAGGCAGGTACTGCGACAAGTTGCCGACGCTCATGCAGCCGAGGGCGTACGAAGCAGCCGTCTTGACTTCCTCGGAGGAAGCGCCAAACTGGGTGATGATCAACGCAGACAAGCTCGGGAGGGAGGACAGATCGAGGAACTTGCCAATCTCACCAATGCAGAGCAGCGCGAGCAGCTTGATGTTATCCACGGTGCCGGGGTTTTCCACGTCGGCGGCAAACTGCGAGACGATCGCAATGTGCTCGGCAGGGCGCGCGAGGCAGACGCCACCGACGCACTTGGAGATTGAGTAGAAGGCCTGGTGCGGCGTCGAAGGCGCGCCGGTTGGCACGGTGGCCACGTTTTCCATGTAGATGGGTCGGATGAGCGTCTCAATGATGGTGCGGTAGTTGAGCCCAGAGTCACCGGCCACAATCGTGCGGAAGAAGACCAAGGTCGCGTCGAGCGCGCCGCCTTGCAGCATGGACGAGCGGAGCAACTGGAGCACAGCCTCCAAAACGCCCTGCTCGGACACGGCAGCCACCGAGCCTGGGAAGGCAGTGACAATGGCAGACGCGACGGTGACGGCGAGCTGCGCCACGTGCAGATCGGCATCGCTGATGAGAGGACGCAGCTCTGCGAGCACCGATGGGTAGATTGAGGCATCGACCGAGGCGGCATAGACTCGCACAATGGCGCTGAGGGTCTCCAGGGAGGCGACGCGCAACGAGCGGTTGTTCTTGCGCAAAAAGCCGGCAATTTCACGCACCACGTCCGAAAGCACGGCGTTGAGAGGAAGCGTGAGGGACGACTCGGCAATGCGGCCAAACGAGCGAACGGCAGCAAGGCGAGTGGACTCGTTGCGCAGACGCTCGGCGAGCACGGGGAGCGCGCGAGCAGTGTCTTGCGCCAGAACGTCGCCAAACGAGGCAATCAGGTGGCCAATGCAGGTGATGGAGCGCTCCTTGACCTCTTGATCGGCAACCGACGACGAAAGGCGAGCAAACACAACCTGAAAGAGCGAGGCAGCCAGCGCGGAAATGTCAGAGGCAGATGTGGAGGCGCCAGAAGAGGAGGTGGAGGCAGAGGATGCGCGAAGGACGCGGAGAAGCTGGGTAGCGGCAGCGAGAGACTCGGCAACAATCTTGTAGAACGAGTCCTGGATCCCCGTGACGAGCAACGGAGCGAGCGTGGACACGACTGGCTGGACATACTCTGGCTGGTGAGTCGAGAAGATGAGCGCCAGCAGCTGCAACGTTTCAATCTTGAGGTTGGAGGTCGAGGCCTTGTCCGTCAGAGCCAGCTTGATGCCAGGCACGAGCTGGGGCAGGGTGGACGAGAAGGCCGAGAGGATGGCGGACGCCGCCTCCTTCAAAATCGACATGCAGCCTTGACGGGCTCGAATGTCCTTGCCCTTGAGCTGCTTTTGCAAAGCCCGGACGAGAGAAGGCACCTCACGGCGGAAGGTGGCGGCAATGGGAGTGTCGGCGGCCGAGTCGTCGCCAGTGTGCATGGGCGCAGCGCCGCCGAAGGAAGCGCCAGCCGAGGTCGAAGCCGAGACGGCGATGCGCGTGTTGCGCAACACGGCCAGGTAGACCTGGAACAACTCGATCTGGACTGTCGCCTCGCGTTCCTTGAAACGCGCAATGAGCGCTGGTGTGACAGTGGCGTAAAAGTCGTCCAAGAGATCCGGGCGAGTTGAGACGATGGCTGCAAGACACTTGGCGGCGCTGCGGCGCACCTTCCAGCTCATGTCCTCGTCATCGCTGAACGCGTCGTCATCGTCGTCGCCGCCATCGTCCGAGCCGCCCTCGTCGTCGTCGTCGCCACGGGTGTCCATGCTGTCTTCGTCGTCGTCGTAGTTGTAGTTGGGGTCGTACTCGATAAACTTGAGGCACAGCGCGACCGCCTTGGACAGGTCTGCAGAAATTTCCTTTGGGCAGCGGAAGACAAAGGACTCGAGAGCCTGGAAGCAGTACTCACGGAGCTCGTCGTCCTGGACGGCGCAGAAGCTCACAATGCGAGGCACAATCTGGCCCAGGCGATTGTCGAGACGGCTGCCGGCGTGACGGCTGATGGTGGCGAGACATTGAATGACGGTCTTGGTGTCTGCAGTGGGCTTGGGGGTGTCCAAGCGAGTCGTCAGGTTTTGCATCAGGCCAGTGAACTGGGCCTCGGGGACAACAGGCACCAGGAAGCCGATCGCGACAATTGCGCGCTTGCGGACGGCGACCTTTGGGCTGCTGAGCAGCGGCACGAGTGCTTCATGAATGGTCGAATGCAAGGGAGCCAGCTGCAAGCCGAAGCGATCGAGCATGTCTGCGAGGATTTCCAGGGCGGGTTGTTGGACACCGAGCTCGTCCTGTAGTTACGAAGGCGGAGGGAATTCAAGTGAACCGAATCAATCAAACGTTGAGTCAAAGGCACAAGAATGTCAAAGTCACAAGCAAGTGAAATAGCAAAGTCGGTCGGAGCCAAAAGCCCAACCTTGGAAACGGCCTTCAAAAGCCGCGTGACGAGGTTTTTAGACACGGTCTGTCCAACCTGGCAACCGGGCGCAATCTCGCTCACAACATTCTTGAGGCCTAAGTCGGTGCAATGTCAGAGGCTGGTGAGATGCGTGAAAGTTTGAGAGAAAACAGAGCAAGAAGAAGGGTTTGGCTTACCAATGCTGGAAATGTCGCGGAGCTGCTCCTTTTCCGACAAAATGTTCGAGCACAGACGATCGCAAATCTCTTCGATGCGGTTGTCACGGATCTTGCGCGAGAGGGGAGCAAGGCTGTGGAGAGGTTGTTTGCAAAGTTAGCGGAAAAGTCATCAAAAGGTTTCATCATCTAGCTAGATTTCACGATATCTAAACGACCGCGTACCATTTGACGACCAGGTTCTGGACCTCGCCGTTCTTGTCGTCGACGAGCTTGAGCAGCATCGTGACAATCCGGCCCTCCGTATCAGCGTCGAGCTTGAACTCTGGCTTGTTCAACTCGGTCATCAGATCGTTGCAAGCCATGAAACGAAAGTCGTTATCATTGCTCGTCATCTGTGCAATTCAAAGGACAATGACAAGGAAAGTGAGTGACGATGAAATTTTGTCTCGGCAACTGAGAACGGAAGAGCGAGCGTCTCAGCTCCCGCGCGCCTTTGCTCAGTGATCCGAGTTCAACCTCCCCCCCCCTCCCGTCTCTTTGTGCTTCCGACATCAAACGCCAGGTCGTGCTTGTGAATGCTTGGGACGGGTAGCGACGGGGAGCAACGCCTGCAACAGACAAGGAGGAGCAAAAGCGAAAAAAGCGTCGAGATCTCGCTCCACCAAAGCCGAGGCTCGCCTGTGCGCCACTGACGCCCAGCAAGACAACGCGCTTGTCATCCACAGAGCCTGTCTGCAAGGCGTGTGGCCCAGCGCGCTTGGCGACTGAACAATATCTCGGAACGAGGCTGTGCGTTCTCGCTTCCGTCATCGTTCATCAACCGCCCGTTCACCCATCCCCGCGCCCAACGCAACAAAGGCAGGGGGGGGGGCCGAACGCAAAAACCCTAGAGAGCAGTGCTTGGTTGAAGCTCGGTGAACGGAAGAGGAGCGGGCACTGCTGAGTTCGGACCGACCTTTTCGAGCAGCGATGAGATGGACGCCATGGTTGTGCAAGCAAGAAGAAAAAGAGTGAGCGAAAGAGGTGTAGTTCTGAGAGTCTGAGCATTGAGCTTTTGTAGTTCTCGATTGGAGTGGATTTCACTGTCAAAGTAAGTGAAGTTTGGCAGGCAGGCAGGCAGGCAGGTAAGGTGAAAGCAAAAACGGTGCAAATCGTTTGTCGCAAACAACACCATAGCGGCAAAGTGGCTGAACCATCCATTTGGATCACAGACCAGCAACATTTGGTGAACTACTTTGATTACAACAACCACCTCACTCCCTTAATTATTACTACACATACGCATGCAGGCGAAAGCGCTGCAGTCGACCGCCCTGGGACGGAGCTGGAGTGGGACTCGCATGGGAAACTCGGCGCCCCTGTACTACCGCCCCGCAGACGCCCTGTCTTCTCGCCGCACAAAGCGACTGGCGTCTGCAGCATGCCGCCGTGTTGGTCTGGTGGTCGGGGTGCTCCTGCTGACCGAGGTCGTTCTCATCATCGCGTCCGCTGGAGTTCATTTGCACCAAGTCCCTCATGCGCTCGCCGAGTACTTTTACGTGCATCGGACGTGCGCCGTTCCCGACAAGTGGCGCCAAGAGATGCTTTCCAATGCATTCGAGGCCTCCGATGCCTGCACTGCCGTCAATGTAAGGCAACACAAAAACCCTCCCAGCCCCCAGCCCCAGCCCCAAGCAGCAGCAACAAGCAGCGGGACGAAGTGCAGGGCAATGCGAACCCTTCACACCTTTCGGTTCACAGCGGTTTCTGTTTCCCATTGAATTTTTCTTTCTTTGTTCTTCTTGGTTGTCCTTTTCGCTCTCTCTGCTTTTGCTCCGCTCGAGCTATCCATCCCTCTTCCACTGATGTGTGGATGGTGAGCAGGAGAAGGCGGAGGCTGGGGAAGGGGCTGACTGCAATCGACAGGTTCCATCTTGAACCGCCAATTTTGGTGCTGCTCGAACCCGCATGACTGCGCCTTGCCCCGTTTCTGCCCTCGCTTTTCTGCCATGCCACCGCAGCAAGGCAGACTGGCATCTCTCATTCTCGCCTGCTGTCGCCAGTCGGATGCGCCGAGAAACCGAGCGGCGCTTGTGAGGCTGATGTGAATTTCAGCCACATTCGAAACAAAAGCCACAACAACAACAAACAAAACCAAAAAAAAAAAAAAAAAAAAAAAAAAAAAAAACATAAAAAGAGAATCCCATTTGCCACACATCAAACCAGCCCTTGGAAATTTTCATCACGGACAACCTCACTCGGCCCATATGGAACAAAAAAAAGCGACCATCCTTGTAACAAACAATGCTGCGGCTTGAACTCTTGCTAACTCGTGTTCGTTCTGATTTGCTTTGATGTTTCTCGCGCAACCACCTCGTTCCTGGCAGGCCTCGTGCTGGATGGACTTTGGCACAGTACTGGGCGCGTATCGACATGAAGGCCCAATTCCGTGGGATCGCGATGTGGATTTCGGGGGGTTTGTGAGTGAAAAGGAAGTGGTCAAGGCCGAGCTCGTCCGGCGCGGCTTTCATGTGGACGACGAAGAGTGCAAGCTCCGGCTGTCCAAGCCCCAAACACAAACACGGTACAACTTTGTCGACATCTTCCTGTACGAGGACGACCCAACCGACCCGACGCGGCTAACTCGCTGCGAGATTTCGGACCCATTCCGGTTTTGGTTTCCAAAGTTTATGACCAACCCTCTCGTCCCAATGAAATTTGCCGGCCGCATGTTGCCCGCGCCAAATCACGTCGAGGAGCTGCTACGCATCCGATACCCGTACAGCTACATGGTATCGCTGCCGCAAAACATTAACTGCTTCTTTGTGTCGCGTTATTACTTTACGTTATTCCTGGGCCTGTTCGCCGTCTTTGGGCTTCCTATCCTGCTCCTCGTCGGCTGGCTGTGCTACAAGCTATGAGCACTGCTGCACGACCCGCCTGATCCTGGTTATTTTTTTTTCTTGCCGAGTTGAGGAGGCGGCCCGCTGGCCGTTTTCGCTTTCCTCTGCTCTGTCTGCTCTGTTGCCCCGGACAACTGTCTTATTGGCCTGTACATTACTCGGTGTTAACGCTGTTGAGCTGCTTGCTTGAAGATTGATGTGTTGCTGCTTGCTTGAAGTTTGATTCAATTCAAAACTGAAATGAGAAATCAGAAAGTGGCCGAGTGTGTTTTACAGTTTGTTTTCATTGTTTTGAAGAGAACAAAACACCACGCACGAATAACAAGAGGAGGAGGGAGAAGGGGGGGGGGAAATCAAACATGAACAGCAAAGGTGACAAAGATGAAGAAGAGAGGGGAGAAAACAGCAAATCAACCACAACAGCACGCATACAAGCACACAAGGAAGATTATAGAAGGAAAAAAAAAAAGTCAAAAAGGCAAAGGGAAGAACCAATAACGAGCGAGTCAAAGAGATCAACGCAAACAAGCACAAACCAAACCTAAGCCACTGAAAATGGAAAGGTTTGGTTGTTCTCAAACGAAACGAGCGGGCAGCTCAAAGAGTCCACAAGGATCAACAAGCAGACGTGGACGAAAGGACGAGAAAATTAAACAAATTATTGGACAGTGCTGGCCTCTGCGTAGCTTGCTTCCGTGTTCATGAAGAAGTCCTCCAATCGCCATGCGAGCGATTCGAACGTTGGGCGATCTTCGGGCTTGGCCTTCCAGCAGTCAAGCATTACTTGATACAATTGCTCGGGACATCCTTGTGGTGCGGGCATGCGGTAGCCTCGCTCGACTTGGTGCAAGACATCGACGTTGGTCATAGCGGGGTAAGGGATACGGCCGTAGGTGATGAGCTCGGTCAAAAGAATGCTGGAAGAGAGGAAGAGGTGAAAGAAGTGTCAGTGAATCACAACCTTACAAAGAACAGAACTGAAACCAAAGTCACGCGCGCAAGACTGCAAGACTCACCCGAATGACCAAACATCCGACTTGATCGAAAACCTGTTGTAAAGAGCAGCCTCGGGTGCAGTCCACTTGATGGGGAACTTGGCACCTTCGCGAGCCTCGTACTCGGTGTCGGAAATGAAACGAGCAAGACCGAAATCGGCAACCTGAATTTTTGGAGGTTTTGGGGATGAGCGCACAAACAACAAGTCAGCCTCAACCCTCAACTCTGACGGAGAAAATGGTGGGTCGCAAAAAAAAACACAACCAAAAACACATACCTTGCAAATATTGTTCTCGCCAACGAGAATGTTACGAGCAGCAAGATCGCGGTGAATAAAGTTTTGTGACTCGAGGTACGCCATGCCCTGGGCAACTTGGGCTGACATGTCAACCAGTTGTGGCACCTTAAGAACTCGGCCCTGTATTCGATAAAATCGATGAATCGAAAAAACGACAAGAAAAAAAATGAGTTTCAAACGGACGGAACAACGAAAGGTCAAGCAAAAGCCAACAACGAATCAAAGCAAAACAGCGCAAAAGTGTCTGTACCTTGTCGTGAAGATAATCGAGGAGACTACCATGTCGCATGAGCTCGGTAATAATGTAAATCGGCTCGCCGTCCGTGCAGACAGCGTACAGCTGAATAAGCTTGGGGTGACGCAGAGTCTTCATAACGGCCGCCTCCTTGAGGAAATCGTCCGCAGCCATGGAGCCGGGCTTGAGCGTCTTGACGGCAACCTTGGTGACATTGTTCCAGGTGCCTTCCCAGACCTCGCCGAACTGACCAGCACCGAGCTTGCGCGAGAGAACAATCGTAGACCGGGGGATTTCCCATTGGTCCTTCATGTTGTACGCCAGATCTGGGATGGTTGGCTTCTCGGCGGGCGGGCAAGGGTCGGTGAGCTTGACGCACAGACCGTCGGATTCGCGACGGTAGTGCTCGACGAGCTCATCGAGGGTGGCGAACGTCGAGCGGCCAGTGATAAAGTAGCCGCCGTTATCGAGGATGCGGATGCGGTAGTGCTTAACTTGCTCGCCGTCGTTCACCGACAGCGAGTAATCGCCAGGCTTGGACTCGGACTCGCGCAGCAAGAAGGTGCCGACAGTGCCAATGGTGGTGAGCAGCTTTTCGGCAGTCTGACGCTTGATGCGGCCGTGGAACCAGTCCTCCTTGGCAAGGCCCTGGATCGGAGCAATGTAGTTGCTGGGAATGTAGCCAATCTTGCCAGAAACGAGCGACTGTGCCTGCCACCAGTCACCGTCCGAGCTGTTGATGATCTTGAGCTTGTCACCCTTGACAAAGCTCAAATCCTCCCGCGTGCGCGCGTCGTAGTCGTACAGCGCGACGTACATGTTCGGGGCCGCCGGGGGCTCGGGCGTGCGCGGTGTTGGTGGCTGGGGGGTTCGGATGTGCGGCATCGAGGCCTGCCGTTGCTGTACTGGCTGGGCTCTTGGCGAGACGGCCTGGGGCTGTTGGATCTGCGCACCCAGGTTGGGCTTGGGCGGCATGGCGGTTGGGGTTGCGGAGGGAGTCATTGGTCGGGTTGCGGTTGCTTGGGCGGTCGACGATTGCGACGTGAACGAGCCTCCCGACTGGGGGGACTTGAGTGAGTTGGTCGACGGGGTCGGTGCCGTGAAAGTGGTCGACGGCTGCGTGATGGCAGAGGTGCCCTCGCGCGTCGGGCGCGAGTTCAACGTCCCGCTGTTGGACGCAACGCCAGAAGGGGAAACCTTGAAATCGGACGGGTCGTGCGGTTTAGAGTTGGAGCAGCCCATGGCAACAAACACGAATCGAGTTGGGTTTTTTTTCTTGAGCAAGAGAGCGGGAAGCAACGGAAGAAGGAAGAAGAAGAAGAAGAAGAAAAAAAGGAAGGTAAAAGAGTCTGGACGGAACTGTAAGCAAAAAAAATGAAAAACAGGATGAGTGAGAGCAGTGAAATAAAGCGAATCAAAATCAACCGCAACGGCAAAATGAAGGGCAGACATGAAAGGGGTGAAAGTCGCGCGCGCGAGTTTGGAGAGTTTCGAGTGGGTGAGTCAAAAAAAAAACCGACAAATCGCAATCAAAGGGGAAAAAAAAAAAAAAAAAAAATCAAATGAGAAAGCAAACAAAAAAAAAAAAAACAGAAAAAAAAAAAAACAGAAAATAATAAAAATAATGATAATGGAGTCAAAGCGAACAGAGAAGCAAAAATAGACAAAATAGACAAAACCGACACACACGGAGAGAGAGAGCAGCAGCAGCAGCACAGAGTAGTGTGGAAGGAGAGACGGAATCGGCTGCAGCCATCACAGCGCCCATAGAGCCACAGCAAGCAAGCGGGCTCAGGGGGGTGTGAGCATGGGAGATGAACCACAATAAACCACAACACAAGGGCAGGACAGACCTGACCCAAAAAAAAAAAAAAAACATTTGTTTTTTGTTTTTTGTTTTTTTGGTTTTTGGGGGGGGCACCAATGTGCGGCTCTGCATCGCGAGTCTCTGAGGGCTGAGCCCCCGCAGCGACGCTGCTTGCAATGCACGAGCATAGTGCAGAGTTGCAGTGTCACGCTCTCCACGTTCCACGGCGCCAAAAAGCCAATGATTTTTTTCTCTTTTTTTTTTTTTTCTTGTGGTTGTTGTTGACTTCTTTTTTTTTCTTTTTTTTTTTCTTCTTTTTTTTGGGCGGATGATCCTCGTCGAGGCGTGGAGCACAGTGGCCTGCAGCTCGCACTCAGCCAGAGCTCGCAAATGTCGCAAGGACACACACAGCCAGCAGCCGTGGATGTCGCGGATTCGACAAAAGGCAAAGGGCAGATGAGGAAAAAAAAAACTTGAAGGAAAAAAAAAGGAACTTGAAAAATAAAAGCGACTCCTGGAGTCAGTCTCGCTGCCCGGGAGCCATCGCTGCGAACACACAGGTCCTGCATGACGTCTGATGTTCGTCTCGCGGCGGGGCGAGCGGCGAGAGAAGGCAGGACAAGCGGCAAAGGACGCTGATTGATGCAAAAAAAAAAATCAAAACCAAAAAAAAAAAAAAAAAAAAAAGGATCAAAAAAGAACAGGCCGCAAGAGCAAGGAGCGGCTGATCCGCCTCCTTCACATGGAGGGTCTTCGCTCCCTCCATCGCATTCCCAGCACACTCCGATCGTGCTGGAAGGACTGATAGTGTCGGCAGAGGGCGAATCCGCGGCGGAGACTCGTCGTGTTGCCGCAATGAAATCGAGACCAAAACCGAAGAACACAAAACACGAAAAAAAAAAAAAAAAAAAAAACATTTTGAATCAAAACAAAAAAAACATACGCAAAAAATAAGACTGTTTTTTTTTTTTTTTTTGTTTGTTTTTTTTTTTTCCTCAGTTGCCTTGCTCCGCTTGTTGACGGGTTGTCGTTTGACTTGTGCATGTGAACACCCTTTGCGAACAGAGTGGCACGAGAGCGAATGGACTGGGGGAGTGTGAGTGGCTGGCTGGACAAACCGCTTTGCTGGACTATTTTGGGGTGTGTTGATTGCAAATTTCGGCTTAGCGGTTGAACTGAAGGAAAAACAGCAATTGTGATAATGACAACAGCAGCGAAGCACACACACACATACACGCATAAACAAAACCACTTGTACAACAAAACACTGTCCATGAAAACACCAAACTTCGCTGCAAAAAAAAAAAAAAAAAAAATGATAAATGCTACTAGCTGCGCGTGCTTTGCTGGAGCCGTGTGACTTCGGCCCGCAGGACTTCGTTGGCATTTTCCAGGGCGCGCAGTTTCCGCCCCAGCTCGGCAAAATTGTCGGACAGCAAGGCGAGGATGGCCTCTGCGTCCTTGCGCTGCTGTGATTCCTGCTTCAGTTGGAGCTGCAAGGCTGCAAGCTCATCCTGGAGTCGCTTTGTTGCCTGAGAATCACCGGGGTTGGCTGCCTGTGCCTTGGCCTGTTTGTTGGCATTGATGTTGAGCTTGCACATGACCTAAAGTGAGGAGAAGTGGGGGGGGGAGGAAAACAGTCAGCAGTGTTTGACTCGAAAGAGTACACAAAAAAAAAAAAAAAAAAAAGCAGGTGCCTCGCTTCACCTTGACATAATTCTCGGGGAACAAGCCGGCACGGCCAGCCACTTCGCCCTCCCACCAACCGTCAGAAGCCTCGGCTTTGGCGACGAAAATGATATCGCTCTCAGTCAACTGAAGCTCAGCGGGTGTGTTTGGCGTATACGAGTAGAGCGCGGATGCAATCGCAACAAACGGCGACGGCTCTGGATTCTGTCAATGGCAACAACAACAACAACAACAACAACAACATGGTGTGAGTGCCGATCGGCCATATGGCTCAGGCGAGAGCGGTCTCTAGAACCCGCAGACACGAAATGACCAACAAACTCACTTCAAAAATCTGGGGTGAAAGCTTGATCAGTTGGTTGCAGACCGAGTTGACGGTGGCAGTGTTTTTGACCATGTCAAGCGGGGTTTCTCCTTCGCGCTTCAGAATATTCGGACCAAACACGGTGGCGAGATTCTCGAGTGCCATCTTGTTGACGGCTGCTCCGCGCGAAACCTCGAGCAAAAACCCGAGCAACCGCTTGAGCAGAGCATAGTTGCATGGTGGCAGAGCCGCCACGCAAGCGCGAAAGTACGACGCACGCTGAGTTTCGTTGACGGCGTCTGATAGAGACGAAAGTTTGTTCATGACACCGAACCACATGTCAGAGTGGGGCCTCGACAGCAAAACCATTGAGCGTACTGTGGAGAAGCAGTGGTCACTTACTTTGGGCAGCCACAAACGAGTCGAATAGCGCAAACGTGAGGAGCGGCTCTGGCATTTCTCGCAAAAAGAGCTTGAGCAAGCCCGAAACGACGTGCGGATCGTGCACCTCATCCAAATTGACATTCTCGCCTGCAAACAACATAACGATCACAAGAGTCAGTAGAATGCGGCACGAAAGAAGAACAAAAATCCTTGAAGAGCCAAACACCACAAACCTTGATCGAATCGAACTTTGAGCGCTTGGATCTGCGATGCCGTCCCCGACAAACGGAAGATGCCTTCTTTGTCCAACCCTGTAGGGCCCCAATTTTAGTTGTTTGCACCACTCCAGTGAGCGAAAAGCGGGATGCATTGTCGAACACCTCGGGTCGGATTGCTGATGTCTCCGTTTCTTCTCCAACAACCATTTGCCCGGCTCACCTCGGACGGTCAGAGTCTGAATGACCTTTTCAACGAGAGCAGGATACTCGAGTGTGCCTCCGCTGCGCTCTGTGGCGGCTGCGAGTGGCACGCCAAAGATTGGACCGAGCGCCTTTTCGAACGCACCGGACGGACCCGAGTACACGCCCTCGGACTTGAGGATCAGGACAGTCTGTTGCGAATGCAGATTGGGACCATCAAAGGTGAGAAAGAAGAACAACCCCAAGCGATTTCCCGCAATGGACGAGGGCACAAAGCAATAAAGGCAAAAAATAAAATAAAAATAAAAAAAAATAACACCACAAGCAAACAGAGCTCGAGTTACTTCGTCTATTTCACACACAAACACAGACAGAGAGAGGTACGTACGTTGGTGTCAATCCCGAGACTGCTGAGCAGCTGGCTGTCTTTGGTCAGAAAGTCGCCGATGGCCGTGTTGTTTGGCGACCGCGGAAGGAAGAGCTTGAGATCGTTGAGCGACCAGACGGGCGTTGCGTCGTTCGTGCTGGGGAAGGTCGCGACGATGGCTGTCGTGGTCGATGCAGGGAACATTTGCGGCATCAGCTTCTTGAGCAGCTGCCCACGGAGCGAGCCAACCGTCTCGGTCGCCAGCTCGACGCGCATCATCTTGGTCGAGTTGGCCTGTGGCACCTCAACGCGAATAATCGACGGCGTGTCCATCTCGCTGAGTGTGTGTGCTCGGTTGCTCGAGTGGCGTGTGTATGTGTTTGTGTATATGTGTGTCGGAGTGTGAGCGATGGCTGGTTGCTAGAAATGGAGCGATGGCGATGGAGCGAGCTCAAAAAATGGAAGAGAAAATGGAAAATGGAAAAAATAAAAAAATAAAAACTGCTTTGTTTGGACATGTTCACGCTCGTTTGAGCTCGTGCAAAAAGAAAAAATACGGGCGGGGGGAAAATGTTCAATACTACAATCAGAAACACATAGAGACGCAAGGAAAACAAAGAGGGGGGGGGGGAATCATAACAAATTAGGCGAAAAAAATAATCAAGTTTACTTGGACTTGACCTTCTTGGATTTCTTGTCCGAAGAAGTGTCCATGGCCTCTGGCTCAGACTTGTCCTTCTTGTCCTTCTTTTCTTTCTTTTCCTTCTTTTCCTTCTTATCCTTCTTGTCCTTCTTGTCCGAGGAGGTGTCCATCGCCTCAGACTCGTCCTCGGCGCTTCGCTGCTCCTTGCCAGCCTCTCGCAATGCCTCCTTCATGACATCGGCGTTCTTGCGGGGTGCTTGGCCAGTCTCGTAGAATGCCAGGCGCTCCTCGACTTGTTCTCGGAACTTGGAGCCAAACTTGCTTGTGGGAAGATCTACAAGAAACGAAAGAGACAAGAAAAAAGTGAGTGTTGTTTTTGGAAAACACGATCGAAAAGAACATGGAAAAATCATCATCATAAAAAAAGATTGGTTCCGTCAGCTTCAATGGGTGATGAAAATATTGTCTGCATGGCCGGTGAAAACCAGCTCAGCAAATTCTTTTTCAAGAGGTGACCTTAAAAAGGTCGGAAGGTCGTCATGCGGAGCCAATAAAGAAAATAAAGGCACTTTTTTAAAAAACGAAAAGGGGGGGGGGCAAAGAAAACACTCACCAGAGAAGCAGTCGATACGGGAAGCCTTCGAGCACTTGTTGGCGAGGTATCGGGAAATGCGGCCCTTGTTCTTGACGCCAGCACGGCCAATAAATGTAGAGTGGAAAATCAGACCGTACTTGGGTGTGTTGCCCTTGGTCTTGAGTGCTCTGTGAGAGAAAAATAGAGAGGAGACGCAAGTGAATAAAAATGCAAAACAAAATCAAACACAAACCGAAAAAATGCCACCACTCACCGGAAGAGAGCCTTCTCAGCACCAAGAATCTGAACAGTGGAGGCGGGGTATTTGGCAAGGTTGGTCAGGGAGCCAGCGTGGGAGATGAGGCGAGCACCGACTTGCTCGCCAACGAGCGCGCTGAGATTTGGTGCAATGCGGCCCATCTTGGTGGACAAGTATTCGTGCAAGTTCTTGCGGTAGTCGCTGAGCGAGATGACACGGTCGGCAAAGTGCTCAATGTTGACGAGATCAATGTCAGCAATGTCCATGCCCATCGACGAGCGAGCAGCGTCGAGAATTTGCTTGGCCTTGCCAGTGTCCATGACAATGGCCTCAATGCCCTCGAGGCTTTGGTCGTTCAAGGTCTTGCGCGAGCCAATAAACCGTGCGAGGCGGGCAAAGAGAGTGTTGTCGTTGACGATGCGGACAAGCTCGGGGAAGTGGTACGAGTACCATTCGCGGATGCGCATCGAGAATGTGTTGACATCCTTGTCGAGCTGGTCAAGCAGGGAGATGGCCTGGATGATCATGTTGTCGACACGGTTGACGTTGAACTTGACCTTGGCACGCGAGTAGCTGTGACCAAGACCGAGCTGTGCCTTCTCGACGTCGCCCTCACGCAGCTCCTTGGTGAGCTTGGTAAAGTGCAGACGAACGCCACGGAGCAGCTCGTTGACAACATCGCCAGTCTTGCACTGCAGGCCGAGCGAGTCGGTGATGGACGAGGCAATGCGAGCGTCGGCAACGCCCAATTGGACCTTGCTCTTCTTGCCGCCAACCTTGGCGACGTTCATCTCAAGGAAGTTGTTGAGGTAATCGTGGAGGATACCTGCGCAAAGCAGAAAGAAGAGTCGAGAGGGTGAGATCAAACATCAGACCAAACACAAAAAAAAAGTGGGAAAAAGGGGACAACGTGGTCGCCATGCCGTTTGGCATTTTTTTGGGAGGATCACACACACATGGATGGCGATTCAAACGCAACAAGATCAAGAAACATACCTTCAGAGATGGCGTTAATGTTCTCAAGCGCGTGCAGGGCCGACTTGAAGGGAGCAAAAGCGACAGCCTTGACGACCTTGCCGAAACGAGCAAAGTCCGTCACGGACTGCTGGATCGCAGGGCCAGTGAGGGCGATCTCGGCATTCTCGACGGCCTCGAACAAGGCAAAGCCCGAAGCGGACTCGAAGAGGACAAGAAGCTGCAGGAGTGGAAAACACAGAAAGGCAGAGTGAGCATTAAAATAAGGAACAAAAAAAAACCACGAGGCAAAAAAAAAAAATCAAGAGCAAACAAAATGGTATAATAGAAACAGCTAGTGAAAAGAAAACTGCTACAAAAATGAACTGGTTTGGAAGCTGGATTTCTGCTACCCCACATTGCGTCCTTTTTTTCTTTTTTTTTCTTTTTGGGTTTTTTTGTTTGGTGAAGGGGTTAGGATCTGCTTGTCCAGCTCCGTTCCTCCAGCAGTCGATTTGACTCGCGCGTCAATGCATCAAGCGAACGCACAGTCTGCAATCCGCTGTCGAAGAGCTGAAGGAGATGCATGAGAGAGAGAGATTGAAGGGGAAAGAAAAAGAAAAAAATCGAAATCTCCACATGGCTACTCGCTCTTGGCCAGCAAGAGCAAGCGAGCATCGTGCCATCCACCGAGTTCAAAAGGAGGGTTGTGCTGCAGGCAGGAACACGGGGACGCTGTCTCTGCGCCCGATGAGCCGCCCACTGCGATGGAAGACGGACGAGAGCCGCGAGAAAGAGCGAAGAAGAGCGATCCACATGCTTTTGCTTTTCGGTTTTTTTCCCCTTTTTTTTCTTTTCCTTTCGCTCTTCTTTTCCTGTGCGTTTGCTGCTGATGACGATGACTGCTGATTGCTGTTGTTGAGTTGTAGCTCATGAGCGAGCGGCGACGGTGCGGTGTGGGGAAGCGGGGAAAGCAAGCACAAGCACTGAAAAAAATTACTGAAAAAAAAAATCAAAACTCACCACCATTGAAAAAAAGAAAAAAAAAAAGATGAGAATGGCTCGAGTTTGCATTTGGACGCATTGAGTTTGTTGGAAAATTCGAATTGCAGGAACAGCATCATCAGCAGATATTCACCATCGTTATGAATTCAGGAAAGAAAGGAAAGAGAAAGAGAGAGAGGGAAAGAGAAAGAGAAAGAGAAAGAGAAAGAGAAGAAATGAACGAAAGGAAATGACTTTGCAGTAGTGTTCCATGCATCTCTCAAAGGGCAGCCATCAAAGCAGACTCGACGATACGGTGGTTGTTGAGATCCTGTGCACCAAGCTCGTGTGGATTGGCCGATTCTTAACGACTCTCAGAAATCAAAAAAGCAAGTCAAGCCAAAGTTGTGTTTCAACAAAGACACCGACAAGCAGCTCACGAGCAAACTCTTCATCGCTGCTTGACAGCTATGAACCGTTGCCATCATTCTTCCTACTTTTGACCATTTTCTGTTGCTGAATCAGTCCTCTACAATCATGGCCAGCAAAGTAACAGAAGACGCGATTGAAACACAAAACGCTCTTGTTTTTTGCGCGCCAAAACAAATCCAATTTGAACGTTTTTGCGTTGCGAAACTCACCTTTTTTCGTTCCCCCTTCCAACCCCAGGAAATCACCGTCATTCTGCTGGACGTCGGCCCGACCATGTCTGCGCCGACAGCGGGCGGTGCTGGGCCGTCCTTCCTCGAGAACGCAGTGAAGGGCATTGACATGCTCGTTCAGCAGAAGGCAAGTTTGTTTTTTGTTTCGTTGTGATGTCGCTCGTCGTCGACAAAGCAAGGCTGGAGACATCATCGTTCTCGATGCCCGTCGTCGTGCGAGATGGGCAGTGTGTGCAAAGGTTGGGGAAGGGAAGGTGGGGAAGGGTCTGATCGCAGTTCTCTGCAGCAGATTTCCTCGTCATCGCCTCACCACTCCCCATTCGTGCGCTTGTCTGGCTCATGCCGATGAGCTGAGACGCGCGAGCATGGTTGGAGCGATGACCAACTGCGCCGCGCTAGTGGTGGGCATGCTTCGCATGTCATGTCTGTGTGGAAAGCGGTTTTGACGTTTGTTGCTCGCTTTGCGCGAATTTTCTGCTGACCTTGGAACCGAAACATCTCTCAATGCTGTGTATTCATGATAGGTGTTTACCAATCGCAAAGATTTGATCAGTCTGGTCCTTATTGGCACGAAAGGTAGAGAAGCCTTGCCCTTGCTACATTGCCAGCAAAGCCCGATCGCCTCACTCTCTCCACATCTCCCTCCTCTCCTCACTCTCAGACACCAACAACGAGCTGGCGCAGGGTGGACAGTACCAAAACATTACTGTGGCACGCCCTGCTGAAATCCCGGATCTTCAGCTTGTCCGGTATCTGCAAGATCAAATCAAACCCGGCAAAGTTCACGCAGATTGTAAAGCGTTCGGTGCCATTATCCGTGTTGCTGCTGCTCTTCCACTGATCAATTCACACTCACCTGTGAATGTTGCTTCTTTGCTTTTCCTCTTGTACGCAGTTGTCGACGGCCTGGTCGTCGCCATCGATCTCATCATCAAAGCTGTGGCAACGAAAAAGTTCGACAAACGCATCATGCTCTTTACTGATGCACGCTCACCGTACAATGATGATGGCGTGTCTGAGATTGTCGACAAGCTGAAGCTGATGGAGTGCGCTGTTAGCGTCATGTAAGGCCGCGACTGTTGGTGTTGTTGTTTGATAATTTTCGCTTTCTGCTGGCTTCTGACTATTGCCAAGTAGTGCCGATTTCGATGATCCTGCTCGCAAAGTGTTCCACGCCAAAACCAAGCAGCAGGTGTGCCGACAGTGATTCGATTCCAATTTGTTCGAATTCCATCCACATCTGCGTTTGTTTCTCACCACCTTTTTATGGTTTGTGTGTTTGCTGCTTGTTGAAAGCGTGCTGGAGAGGCCTTCCTGTCGACTCTCGCCGAAGAAACCAATGGTCTCACGGCATCGTTCCGTCGAGCGCTTGAAATGCTTGCGCGTTTTCGTGCCCGCCAAGTCAAGCAGGTTACCACCTTCCGCGGAGATTTGAACATTGGCTCCATCAATATTCCTGTAAGAGTTTTGTTTATCTTTTGCCTTGTTTTGCTCTTCTGCTCGATACATGTGTGCTGATTCCTTGCTGCTCTTGTCTTTCGGTCGGTTCCATCACAAAGGTTTACAACTACACGCGCACCGCCGAGGCAAAAGTCCCAACCTTCAAAAAGCTTTCCGCAGTCGCTCAACAAGCCGCCGAACCTGGTGATATGGAGGTGCGGAGAGAGACGTCGTACTTTTTGCAAGAAGACGAGGAGACCGAAGTGCAAAAGGAAGACATCACTCGTGCCTACAAGTACGGCAAGGATTTCATCCCATGGAGCTCCGTCGATGAGTCTACGATGAAGCTCTCGTCCCACAAGTGTCTCAGTGTGTTGGGCTTTACCGCTGCCAGCAATGTACGAGAGTTTTATGCCTAAAACGCTAGAAATCTGCGGTTCTTGGTGTGCCGGAACTCACCTGTGCTCGCTACTTTGTTTTATTTGTATTTGTTGCTTCACTTTCGGTAGATCCCGCGCCAGCTGCTCATGGGTGGCGCAGTCGCAGTGGTGCCGCAACCAGGAGACGCTGTTGCATCCAAAGCCCTGTCTGCCTTTGCCCAGGCGATGGTGCTCCAGAAATCGGTGGCGATTGTGCGCTACGTGTTTCGCGAAAACGCCAATGTGCGCTTGGGCTGCTTGCACCCCGTGATTAGTGCTGAGCACTTTTATCTCTTGTACAACTCGCTGCCCTTCGCCGAAGACATGCGCGAGTATCCGTTCACAACCCTGCACCAGAAGCGCTACATGCCCTCAGCGGAGCAACTCAAGGTGGTTGACGGTCTCATTGACAAGCTTGACTTGACCATGGCGTACCACGACCAGGAAGGGTATGGGGGTGCTGTATTTTGTTTTTGGAATGTGCGTGTTTAACCAGCTCAAAAACGAACTGGCGGCTTTCACAGAAATGCCATGGATGCGCTGCATCCCAAGCTCAGCTTCAACCCCGTGTTGCAACGCGTCTACCAGTGCGTCAAGCAGCGCGCGCTGCATCCCGACGACGACATTCCTCCGCTCGACCCTTTGATTGAAAAGTACGTCAATCCGAGCCAAGATATTTTTGCGCGAGCACAGGCCGAGCTTGACCGTGTTCGCCAGGCCTTCCCGTTGCAAGTCATTGGTGAGAATGCGGTTGATTGGCGCTTGATTGAGGTTTGAGAGTGTTGCTTTATTCCTCATCCTCCTGCTCGCAACAGAACGCAAGGAAAAGGACGAGGCCGTCAAGCTGTGGAACGAAGCCGATGCTCCTGTGCTGAATGTTGATCCAGTCGATTTGCTGGGCGGTGCGTCGCATGCAGCCAAGAAAGTCAAGCTCGAAAATCCCGACGGAAACGCAGGTCCTGTCACGTTGGACTCGCTCTCGAGTGGTCAGGTGATGGAGGTTGGCTCTATTGATCCGATCAAGGACTTTAGGACGATGGTGTCGAGCAAGACTCGGGATCTCGTGTCCACGGCCGTTGCGCAGATGAAGAAGCGCATCATCCAGCTCATCACCGAGTCCTTTGGCTCGAATCTCTTTCAAAAGGCATTCGACTGCTTGAAAGTACTTCGGATTGAGTGTGTGCGGGTACGTTGTGGCTTTGCTTGAAGGGTCTTTTTTTTTTTTGTTTGTTTGTTCTGCTTGGAAATTCGCACATCTCACGTCTCACCATTTTCTACTAGTCGGACGAGTCTGCGCAATTCAACGATTTCATGGGTCTTCTGAAACAAACCACCTCGAACAAGCACCACAACCCGCAGCACTACGAATTCTGGCAATTGATTGTCAAGGCAAAGATTACTCTGATTTCTTCTGACGAAGCCTATGACAGCGAGGTTACGCCAGAGCAGGCGCAGCAGGCAAGTGCTGCACGCAGAATGCGGAATTGGCGACTTGATGAGCTTGTCTCATGATGTTGGGTTTGAAAATGCAGTTCCTTGAAGATGCCGTTGACGATTCGGCCCAAGTTGCAGTTGCCACCCCGAAGGATCAAGATGTGGACGACTTGGTGAGTGAGCTAGTTTTTTCAAGAGTTCTGCGTGTGTGTGTGTGTGTGGTCGTGTCCGCGCTTACCGACCTGGCTTTGCGATTGTGCGTTTGTGTGTTTTGGTAGATGGACATGATGGAGTAATGCATCAAGGAGTTGTTTTTTGTTTGCAATTTCGTTGTTTGTGTTTGTGTTTGTGTGTGTGTGCATGTCGTTGTTGGATTGAAACTCGATTGATTTTTGAAGGTGCAGGGCCGTGGTGTTTTCGCACATTGATTGATCACCATTGGTTTGGTTCAATCGTCTTCATACCGTTTTCATTTCATTTCTGATTTTCTGATTTTCCACTTTTGCTTTGATGGCCAAAGCGGACTCCAAAGCAGAGAAGCGAGGCTCCAAGCCCGCCGACGCCACCACTCACAGCACACCAAAGCAGCAGCAGCAGCAGTCTGGCAATGGACAGTCATCATCGAGTGCCACACCAGACAGCAAGCAGCACAAGAAGCAGCACAAGGAACAGAACGGAAGCAATGGCACACATGGTAGTCGCCACATGGCGAGCGACAAGGCCGCAAAGACGACGCCCGCTGCAGCCACTGCCACCGCCACCGCCACTACTGCAAAGACTGCTACGACGAGCACATCCCATGGCAGCAGCGGCAAGCAGAAGAAGCAGAAGCGCGAGGAGGACGAACTCGCTGACGACGACGACGAGAATGGCGAAGAGCTCAATCTCAACCAAGGCGAAGACGCAGAGTGGATCAGCAAGCTGGACAAGGCCATCAAGACCGACGCCACTCGCACCAAGCAGAGCAAGCAGGACCGCAAGCAAGCCCAGGCCGAGTCACAGGCCCAAGCGCAGGCTCAGACGGCGGCAAAGCCAGCACCCAACAAGCACAAGCAGGATTCTCGCTCGTCCAGCAAAGAGTCAAAGCCAGCCAGCAACAACGCAAAGCAGGCGAATGATGAGAGCTTCTTGTTGTCGGAGGTGCTGGCGCTGGGCGGCGAGGCCGAGGATCACGCATGGCTCATGGAGGTCGACACGGACGGCCACGAGGAGGTCAAGAAGACGCTCAAGAAGGGCAAGAAGAACAAGTTTGCAAAGGAGTCTGATGAGGCCGAAGAGGCGTCCATTGATGCGAGCGAGCTCGCTCAGTTTATCAACGGTCTGGGTTTGGCAAAACTTGCCGCGGCCGCCATGGCCGTCGACGAGGACGACGTTGAAGACGATGCTGGCAACGCGCCTGCTGGTGGCGACGACGACGACAACGAGGACGGCGAGGACGATGATGCGGCAGATGGCATGAACGTCGCTAACGCTGCCAACGCTCACGATGCTGCAAACGACGAAGACGTGTTCAAGTCGGTTTTGGCAACCACCAAGGCGCACCAGCTCGACCTCTCAGGTGGCAGCGCAGACATCCCCCTCGACATCATTCCCGCCAAGCGTGGCAAGGATGGTCTTTTGTGCCCTCGTATGGATGGTACATGGTTTGAGGTGAGTCTTGTTCAGCTGGGTGTGTGTGTCGATGGCCGAACTCCGAATAGTTCCTTGATTGTTTTTTTTTGTTTGGTTGGCTTCGTCCTTTTGCATCGCTCAATGACTGCGCTTGTGTGTTGCTTTCATGCAGGCGGATTACACGATCGAATGCTTTGCCAATCCCGCAGCACCGCCGCATGCCGAGGCAGCAGCAACCCTGTCTTCGCTTTCGGCCGCGAGCATGCAGCGCATCAAGCAGCGCTACGCTGCCGCAGAAAGACTCGTGGCTGAGGACACGGAAGCCTTTGCCGCATTGAAACTCAAGCGCAACCGCGGCAAGACCGACGCCGACGACGCCTGGTTGTCGACCGTCATGCAGTCCGGTACCCTTACCGACAAGCTTGCTGCGCTTGTGGTCCAAGTGCAGGAATCACCGATTCACAAGCTAAGCACCCTTGACACCCTGCTCAACATGGCTGCAAAGAAGGGCAAGCGCGAAGCCCTCCTTGCGATGGATCAGTTGTTTGAGCTCTTTTCCACCTCGTTGCTGCCCGAGCGCAAGCTGATTTCGTTCGAGGCCCAGCGCCACGAGGGCAAGAAGGTGGCCATCACCGACCGCCATCTTGTCCTCTGGTACTTTGAGGATGCCGTCAAGCGGCGGTACGCTCAACTCGTCGAGCTTGTGGTGGAAAACCTCAAAGACCCTCTGCCTGAGATTCGCTCCAAGATGATCAAGCTGACCTACGAGATGCTTCGCAGCAAGCCCGAGCTCGAAAAGCAATTGCTTGCCGTGCTTGTCAACAAGGTCGGTGACATGGACCGCCGTCTCGCGTCCAAGGTCGTCTTCCTGCTCTCCACGCTGCTGACCGAGCATCCCAACATGAAGTTGGTGGTCATTCGCGAAGTCGAGCAACTCATCCTCCGCCCCAAGATGTCCGAGCGCGCTCAGTACTATGCCGTCTGCTTCCTCAACCAGATCGTCCTCAACCAACGAACAGTCGACATTGCCGCCAAGCTGGTGGCCGTGTACTTTACCCTGTTCAAGCTCTTTGTCAAGCGTGGCTTGAAGGAGATTGACGGCAAGATGCTGAGCGCCCTGCTCACGGGTGTCAACCGCGCCTATCCGTACGCGCTGCCCGTCTTGTCGGCTGCCGAGCGAACCGAGCTGGACGGCGAGCGCAGCAAGCAGACACAGGCACAGCAGGCGATTCTCAGCTACGAGCGCCAGCAAGCCCAAATACTCAAGACTGGCAAGAAGCAGCGACACCGCAACCGCGTCCCCGCGCCCACCCCGTACACCATCGCCGCTTCCCTGAGCACCAACGTGCGAGCTGCGCTTGAGATGGACCAGCACATGGACACCCTCTTCCGTGTGGCCCATCTGACCAACTTCAACACGTCCATCCAGGCGCTAATGCTGCTCTTCCAAGTCATGCACCACCGCGAGTCATCCGAGCTGACCGACCGTTTCTACCGCGCCCTGTACGACCGCATTCTTGATCCCAACCTTGCGGCTTCGAGCAAGCACGCCCTCTTCCTCAATCTCATCTTCCGAGCGCTCAAAGCCGACGAGAACATCCATCGCGTCAAGGCTTTCGTCAAGCGTCTCTTGCAAGTGTGCGCCTTCCACCAGCCCCACTTTATCTGCGGCACGCTCATTGTCGTTTCGGAGGTTGCCAAGGCCAAGCCAGCGCTCATCACTCTGATCATGCAGCCAGAGGCTGAAGACGAGGAGGAGCGTTTTGTTGATGCCGACAAGGCCGCTGAAGACCACAACGGCGATGAGGCAGCCGAGGCGAAGAATGGTTCGGACGACAAGCCACTGGTACGGCTTGAACATACTGGAAAATTTCGCAATTTCGCAATTTCGCATTGGCTTGTTTCACCGTTTGACTCACAATGTGCGCTGCTGTTGATTTCGGATTGTTACAGAACCTGCTGTTCGGCCGGTATGACCCTCTGAAGCGCGACCCACAGCACGCACGGGCATCTGACTCGTGCTTGTGGGAGCTGACATCCTTCTCCCAACACTACCACCCGTCGGTGGCTGCATTCGCTGCAGCACTGTTGGATGCGCAGCCCATCGAGTACAAGGGCGACGCGCTGCAGGACTTTACGCTGATGCGCTTCTTGGATCGCTTCTCGTTCAAAAACCCCAAGAGCAAGCCGTCGTCGCACGGTATCTCCATCATGCAGCCGCACATCTCAAAGGCGGCTCGTGAACGTCAGGCGCCCGTCAACTCGACTGCCTTCCTTTCGCAAAAGGAGGACGCCGTTGCTGATGATGAGCGATTCTTCTACAGCTTCTTCAAGCAGAAGGCCGCGTTTGAGGCGTCTGAGCAGAAGAAGCTCGCCAAGAAGACCAAAGCCAAGTCTGAGGATGACGAGGAGGACGATGACGATGCTGAAGACCTCGAAGGACTGCTCGGTGCTGATGATGGTGATGATGACGACGACGACGACGACGATGATGATGATGATCAACTCGAGGATCTCGCTTCGAAAGGCTCGTCCAAACGATCTGCACGAGACGCCGCGCTTGACAGCGATGAAGACGATGAGGACGACGAGGACGCGGACGTCGACGATGATGACGAAGATGACGAAGACGACGACGACGACGATGACGAGTTGTACGACGCACTTGCCACTCGCGATGCCGAGGACGAAGACGACGAAGACGTGCACGAACCCACCGAAAAGCAACTCGAAAAGATGCTGCTTGCCTCGCTCGAGGAGGACGGTGAGCTTGCGGTTTCCGACAAGAAGCAAACGCGCCAACAGCGCAAGAAGGCGCGAATGGAGGCGGATGATGACGACGACGACAACGACATGTTTGATGAAGACAACGATGACGAGATCGCCTTCGATCCTGCCAGCATCAAGAACGGCATCAAGTCCAAGGCCGGAAATGTGTTTGCGTCCGCTGAAGACTTTGCGCATCTGCTCGAGTCCTCCGGCTCGGTCAACGTCAAAGAGCGCGCATGGCAAAACAGCAAGCAAGGATACGGTCGCAGCCGTGGCGATCCTGGCCGTGGCGGCAGCCGAGGTCGGGGCAGCCGTGGCCGTGGCGGTCGTCGATAATTTTGTTTATTGGTTTAGTGCCGTTTGGCGTAATAATGGCTCACTATTTGATTTTCAATACAACGCTGTTTCACGATCAATGAGTTTTATTTCCAGCTTTGTGAACGGCAATGGTTTGACTGCAAGGGGCGATCGTTGCGAACAATAAATAACTCAGCTTTTTGCGCAAAAGCGAAATTTGGTGACCTCGTCCTTTTTTTCCCTCTGCACATGTGTTCGATCTGCCAGGGGCACTTCCTCACTTGACAGTGCAGCGGGCGGTTACACAGCTGGACTGGGTCGTGGAGGATGGCCTGTCGACTGCAATACATGATTCAGCGCTTCGGTAACCTTGGATCGCAGTGCGTGCGAGTTCAGGTGGACAAACACCGATCGCTCGAGCGTCTCAGCACACGAGACGAGCAAAACAGGCGGCACGCTTTGCAAGGCATCGCAGACAAGCGTGATGGCGCTGAGCTGGAGCTGCTCTGTTGGCCACACGCTTGCAATCAAGCAGCAATGGCGGATGATATCAATCACCGAATCCTCAGTGTGGATGGGTAACGCGCAGCATTGGTCGACAAGCGTCTGAAGGGTGCGTCAACACAGCTCGCATGTGAGTCACAACGAAAACGGATGCAAAGTATTGCGAAGGCAACGAGCTCACCTTGACGGTCACAATGCTAGCTGTCATGGCAAACTTGCCCGTTGCCCACAGCTCATGCTGAAATCCAAGTGAAAGCACCCGAAATAAAAAGTGAATCGAGGAAATAAACGGCATCAAGGCTGGATCTACCAAGCAAAATAAAAAAAAGCCACAAACCCAAAAATGAGCATGCAGACCATCATCAACACACAGCGCGTCCAAAACCCACTCACCTGATGTGATCGCTTCGCATGACACGCGCAGGAATTGATGGCGTCGGACCAACTGTGGCATTGCGCTGCCGACCAACAGCTGCCACTCGGACATCGAGCCCGTTGAAAGAACTTGTGTGCACGCAACGAGCAAGGCCTGTCGGAATGCGTCCGCAGTCACCGAGTGAACTTGTAAGCTGTCAATAACAGCAAGAGCACAGCTTGCACTCGCAGTCATGGCACGAGCGAGAGCGTGCATTTGCCGCGTGAACAACTTCAGGGACAATGTGTCGGGAGCTGCTGAAGCAAAGCCGGCGGCTGTCGTTGATGGAGCCGATAGAGCAGTGGAAGATCGATAGCATGCAATAAAGTGGTCGACCTGAACCAATGAGCCGGTTTGCAGCTGCGTTGCCGCCCACTCGCAAAGCAGCTGATCGTCCAATTTGCAGTGCGGTAGAGCCGCTAGCAGGATTGGGGTGGATGTGTTTTGGGCATGCTCCGAGTGCATCAAAGTCACCCACTTCTCCATCGCGTGATGAGACGAGGGATGAAGAGCGGGCACTGATAACAGAAGCTGAACAGTCGACTTGGCAACTTCGAGAGGATCGTCGACCAACGCCCCCGCGGTTCGAAAGGTTTGCTGTCGGAGCAGAGGTAAGAGTCGTGAAATCTGCGAGCAAAGCTCAAACAGCGGTAAATAATCCATGGTGAGCAAAAGAGCGCCTCTGGCCGTGGTCTGACTCAAGCCGGTCGCAATCGCCTGCGCGAGACGAAGCGCCAGTTGTGTGTTGAACGTCACACATTGCTGCTCGATCGCCGTGCCAATCGCCGGTAGACAGAGCTTCCGCAGAGCTTCGTCGGGCGAGAACAGAGACTTGACAAAACGATCTGTGGTGTCGTGAAGAGACGAGGAGCGCGTTGGAACCCAATGTGAAACAGCACTGGAAACAAGCCCTTCGAGATTGGCAAACTGTGGTCCCGATAAAAATGCTGCTGGTTGACCTGCCGATTCGACAAGACGAGCAATAAGCTTCTCGACTGCCAAGATCACGACGCTGGTTCCCGAAGCGAGGTCGCGACTCTGACCGTAAAATCTTGCACAGAGTTCAATCAGCCACTGAAGAGCTGGGCGCTGTCCGGAATGCTGGATGGCACAGTGCAAGACTGCGTCCAAGGCGTTCGACGGGTGCTGAATGACCTGAAGGACCAACTGCCGGTCGATTTCAGAAGTCATGTCGTGACCACCACCCACCATCCTATTTAGGATACTCGTGAGGTTGCCAAATGAGGCCAGGGAAGCAGGTCGATCTGTCAATGGTGCAGCATCGGCAATACTCTCGCACTGAACGGCTGCCCACCGAGCCGACACGAGCAGCTCGGCCTTGTACGCATCACTCTCAGTGCACGAGTATTGTATGTGCCGAGTAGCAAGCTCGGATACTGCGGCTTCCAGTCCTGGCCCGCTGTGGGTTGCTTGCTGCAGCAGTTGCGCGTCGGCCAGCAGCGACAATCCCGCTCGCGGTGCGGATTGGAGCGGCAATGAGACGACAGAAACGTTTGACAGACGAGAGGTAAGACTGTGCAGCAGTTCCTTGTAATTCGGCGGAATTGGTGCAGAGTTTTCCGCGCGTGTAGTAGGAATGGAGGGATCACTGTGGGTTGAAACGGCAGACTTCAGCAATTGCCGAATGATGTGCAGAGAAACCGGCAGTGTGAACGGCCGTGCACTCTGCTCAATCGCATTCACAGCCTTGTCGATTGCTTGAACGACACTGTCGGATGGAGGGACGCTCGCGACATTGCCCGCTCCAACCGGACCGAGCGCAGCAAGCACTGGCGCGACCACTCCAAGTCGAACCACCAGCGTTGCAAACTCCTCGAGCCCCAGAAACGGTCCCTTGATGACTTGGAATCTTAGAATCGATCGAACGGCAGACGGTAGCAATCCTGCGTCCGGACGCGTGCCCGCCAAGAGCTGTGACGGAGCGACGACAACAGCGGCCGACTGGAGCATTGCTTCGAGAGCGAGTCCAACCGGGTCCGGCTCGAACGTCCCTTTGGCATCAGCAGTGGTCCATGCTGGCTCAGTGGCTGCAGCAGCGGCGTCATCGTTGGAACGGCTCTGCTTGCTTGGCGCCAATCGACCGAGCAGGCACTTTGCAACGACGAGTCGCGCCAACCACGCGGACTGGTGGGGATTCCGGGCGCTTGGTGGTGTGGAGCCTGTGCTCTGAGGATTGTGGATTCGGCGTGGGCTTGGGCTTGGGCTTGGGCTTGGATGCAGGTGCGAAACGAGAAGTGCAATCTCCTCCTCTGAGAGCATTGGAGCAGAGGACGATGATGATGCACGACTGACCTCCCCGTCTCCCACTCCACTCGGATCGGAAACATGGCAGCTCAACAAGATGGAAATGATTCAGATGAACAATGCTAACATTGAATTTGGCGGTGGAAAGGGGAGGTTTTGCTCTAAATTGTAACTTGTTGGCAAAACAAAAAGCACACACACGAAATCACGGTGCATTTTAGAAGGGCTGCTTGTTGATGAATCGGGTGATAAAGTCGAGTGCATGCATGGGTCGGAACTCGGGAACCATGTGGCCAGCACCGCGGATGGCTGCAACAAACATGCCAAAATGTCGCGACTGTCAGAATCAACAAAGTGCAAAACCCCAAGAATAGATGCGGCTGTGTTTGTATACGTACTCAGGTAGGTCAGCTTGTCGTACTTGATCGTGTAGCCAGCGTTCTGCAAGTCAGAGCCCTTCCACTCGCGCCATGCCTCGGTAATGGTCAGGGGAAGGCGGGCGAGCCAGCCCTCAGTGCCAATGAAGGGGAGGACACCATCAGCGTCTGTCCAATGTTGAGAAGAAAAAGTCATCAGCAACGACAAAAGGCCAGCAGGGTCCTAGCAACGCAGCCAGCAACGTACCACCAGAGTAGATCAGAATCGACAGGTTCTTGTAGTTGTTAAAGAACTGCTCGTAGACGGGCAGAATGGAAGAGTGGTTGAAGGTGTAGTTGATCGAATCGGTGCACTCCTCCCAGGAGATGCTGCCCTTGGCATGAATGGCATCCTTGACCTCAGCGCGCTAAACAAAAAGCCAACCAAAAGAGACAAAAGTGAGACGCCGTAACGCAGGACGGAATCCGACCAACTAATCATTTTGGAAGCGTACGTTCAGGTAGGTGGTAATGTAGTTGTCGACGCAGGGAGGAGTGATGGGCATCTCGCCAAAGTGGGGGTGGTTCTTGAGCAGCATGGTGGACTGACGAGCGCGGCGGGTGGGGAGGAGCTTGGCGCGGTTCTCGGGGCTGTCGTCGAGGCAGACCTACGTGTGTCGCGCAGGAGGGTGAGACGATTCAGCGCAAAATGCATATTTTCACCTGCACAGACACAAAAATACAAAAATAATACGGCGGGAAAAAAAAACCCAACTTACATCCTCAATAACGTCATACTGGTCAATCAGATCCGAAATGACGGCCAGAGCAGAGTTGACGGCGGACTGGCAGCCGGGAGCGTTGGAGACAAAGTTGCCCTGGCAGGCAGTGTTGGCCTTGGCGTAAGCCTGGGGCGAAACAATCGAGTGATGGCGGAAGAAAGTGATGGGAGCGGCAAAGTCGTCGTCCTCGTTGGTCAGGCCGTTGCCAACAGCAATGCCGACAAGGTTGATGAACGGCTGGTCGCCTGCAGTGTTGTGGGCGAGGATTTGCTGGGCAAGCTGGGGAATGTAGTCTGAAGGAGGGGAAGGTGTGTTGTGAATGAACAAAATGGTGTGAGTTTAGCAATTGCAGCTCCCAGCCATCCTATGCAAGTTGTTGAATAGAAGTGAATTCTTACGTCCGGCGTCTATCAGGGCAAGGTGGAGGTTTCGAGAAAGAGAAAGACGGCACAAAAAGAGAGCAAGACGAGTGAGCCGAAATCAACGGTGCACACCGAATGGCACGCAAACAAAACATTCAGTGGCGTGGATGCAAACGTACAGCTCTCGCCAGTAATGTAGAGTGCCTTGGAACGCAGCTCGGGGAAGCGGGTGTAGAAGACTTGGAGGGCAGTGTACGAGTCGACGGCAGTCTTGTCGTCGTTCTACGGGTTTGTTTTCGTAACGAGTTGAGTCATGATGATTTCGGGGTTACATGCAGCATGAAGTGACCATTGCACCCAATGCACCAATGCAGATGAAAATCTACAGAAAGCTTTTCGTCCGTTTCAAACCTACAGTGTTGTAATCGGCCTTGGTGTCCGAGTAGCTGAAGCCGACACCGGCGGGGCTCTCGAGCCAGAAGACGTGGCCGGCGTTGTTCCAAGCGTGGGGGTTGAGCTGGATGGTCAGGCCGTCCGACTGGACGAGGAACGGGCCGTTCTCAGAGAAGAAGCCCGAAACGGACGAGCAACCGGGACCTGCTCAGCCACAAAAAAAAGCCACAAACAAACAAACAAAAAAAAGCCACAAACAAAAGTCAGAAGGTCGGAATTTTTCCAACATTATCATCAAAATCAAAGTCTCAGAATCTCAGAATCTCAAGTCGAACATTCACTCAAAGTGTGAAGCCAAAGTCACATGTCAACGAAAGTCACGCTTTTTTTTTTTTTTTTTTTTTTTTTTTTTTTTAGTTTTTCATTGAGTTTGAGTGAGTGCTGTCTGTCTTTACCGCCGTTGAGCCAGAGGATGAGCGTGTTGTTGGCAGACTGGAAGTTGGCGGAGGTCGTGTCGGGGGTGGTGTACCAGTAGTAGAGGTTGCGGCCGCGCTGGGCATCGACGTTGAGGTAACCGCCGTACTGCTTAAAGTTGATTGCCGTGGTCAGACCGGGCAGCGAGGCGATGTGGTCTGCACTGGCATCGCCGACGGCAGTGTAAGGCGCAGGCGCAGCGCACACGAGCGCAGACGCGGCGGCGACCAACGCGAGAGTTGCAGCAAATCGCATTGGTAAGGTAAAAAAAAAGAAGGAATAAAAGAGTGAGCGGATATTAAAAAAAAAAAAAAAAAAGTAATGAAAATCAGTAATAGAAAAGGGTATCGAATTTCAGCCAATCGTGATGCGGATGGATGAGTTGGCGGAAATGGTGCAATGCAAATGCAAAGTGCTCTGTGCTGCTTTGTCTCTGTCGGTCATGCAGAAATGGATGCAAGGAAGGGAAAATGTTGATTCTTTGACAAAACCAAAGCAGAGAAAGGGGGGGGGATAAGCACGGAACAGCAAAGCATGATGGACAGAATTTTGGAACTCCACCCGGAAAACACACCACAAAGACAACAAACAATGAACAGGCGAGTGCAGTCGCAAAACAACCGAAAGGAACACGATTGGAGAAGAATAGCCAGATTCAGAAAACACATTACACGGCCTGTGTGAAAAGGTCAAACAAAAAAAATGAGCGCAAACAACCAACAACACTTCAAACAACAAACATCATCCCCGCGAACCCCTTCTGAGTCCCCCCCCCTCAACTCACCGAATCGGTGTCAGCATCGCCAATCGTCATGGAAGGCTTGGCGCCGAACGCATCATCACCAAAGATATCGCCAGAGGCAGCAGCATCGCCCGCATGGGCAGAGATCGGTCCGCCGAAAGGATCGTCCTCGGAGGCGTTGGGGCCTTTTCGGGAGGTGGAGGATCCGCCGAAGGGGTCAGAGCCCCACGCGTCGCCGGCTGCGAAGGGATCGGCAGAGGCGGCGGATGACTTCTTGGACGGGGCGGCGAAAGGATCGTCCGACTTGCCGCTGCCACCGAAAGGATCGGCGTGGCTGCTGCTGCTGAATGGGTCGCTGCCAAACTGGTTGTCAGACTTGCCAGCCGCGGTAGACGAGCTGAAAGGATCGTTATCAAATCCAGCGCCGCTGCCGGCAGGGCCGCCGAACGGATCGGCTGCCTTGCTGGGGGTGCTGCCAAAGAAGTCGTTCTTGAAGGGATCGGCAGACTCCTTGGTTGCGCCGCTCGAGCCGAACGGATCGCTGCTGCTGGCAAACGGATCATCGCCAAACGCGCTACCGGTGCTGGCCTTGCCGCCTGCTCCCCAAGGATCGGCAGCGCCGAAGGGATCGCTGCCAGCAGCAGCAGCACCAGCACCAGCACCAGCTTTGTGGCTGCTTGAGGTTGACTTGGTCGAGCGGTTAGAGCTACCTCCGAAAGGATCGTCGCCAAAGACATCCTCTGCAGGAAGAGGCTTTGAGAGAGCAGCGAGTTCGGCGGCAGGGATGACGGGCTCGGACGCCTGTCGCTTCTCTTGCTCGGAGACTTGCTTTTGCAGGGCCGAGTTGGAGGTGGTGAGCTCGTCGACCTCGTGTTGCGAAGACGAGGCGTTCGACTTGGCCTCCTCAATCTTGGCCTCAAGCTGCGCCACAGTCTTGGTTTCGGTGTCGAGCTGCTCGCGAAGGCGCGCTTGCTCGCGCTGCGCTTGCTCGACTTCGTTGCGCAGCTTGCGGAGCTCCTCCTCTTGGCGAACGGAAGTCATCTTTTGCTCGTCAACGGCCGAGCGCAGCTTGTCCAACTCGGCAGTCTCTTGGGCCAGCTCGGCCTTGGCAATCTCGAGCTTGGCATCCATGTCAGCACGGCTCGACTCGAGCGTTTCAATCTGGCTGGAGAGCTCGGCCTTTTGCTCGCGCAGGGCAGCCAGTTGACGCTCCGAGTTGGCGAGCTGTGCCTCCACCGAGCTAGCCTCGGCCTCGGCCGCAGCCAACGCCGACTGCTTCTCGCGAACTTCCTTCTCGAGCGTCTCCTTCTGGGCGGCGGCAGACTCGACCTCCTTGCTCAGATTGTCGAGCATCTGAATGGCCGAAAAGTCGCTGTCCGGAACGGGAGGCATGTCCGCGACCACCCGCTTCATGGTGTTGTTGAAGGAAGCAGAAACTTCCTCGGGAATGTTGGGGTTGTTCACGATTGGTGCGGGGACGGGCGCCGGGGTGGAGGTGCCGGACGACGGGCCGCTGGCACCACGTCGCTTGGACGGCGGAACAAAGTGAGGGGGCAAGACGGCAGGCAGGTCGACGCCAGTCTGAACGCGCTTGGCGATGAGATACATGGCAAGAACAAACTCTTCCAAGTTGATGCGACCAGTTCCGTCCGTGTCGACCAATTGCCTGATGGTTTTGCAAAGAAGTAAGTGAAAAAGCGGGATGAGTGGGGAAGGGATTTGGCAGTCACAGTGAGTGAGTGAGTGAACGAACTAGAAACAAGGAGCAGCACGACCCCCCCCCCCCCGCCAACGATCGATGCAAGCAAAAAGATGGATGCAAGTGTTTGCGTACCAAACTTGACCAAGAATAGGATTTGGAAGACCAGACTTCATGAAGATATCCTTGACATCGACACCTGAAATAAAGATCGGATAAAACAAAAAAAGGATGCGGTGAGCGGGTGCAAGAGAGCGAGCGGTGCACAAAAAAATGGTCGAGGCAATTTTGTGTTACCAGAGACAAACCCATCAAGGTCCTTGTCGGCCTCCTTGAAGTACACGGCAAAGCGATCCTTGTCGGCAGCCGGCGGCCACTGTCCACAGCGGCAAGGGACAAAGTGAGAACAAACATTGCGTCTGGACACTTTTCGCAGCAGCAACAGCCACAATTAGGTACTCACGTCGGAAGCGCCAGCGGCGGGCGAGCCAGCAGCGGGCGTGGCCGAGCTGTGTGCGACGCCTCCGCGCTTCGATGGAGGCACGAGGGAAGCCGGCAGGGTGGCCGGGATGGTGAACGCAGCGTTCTGCAATTTGGTTGTCACCAAGTGCATGGCAACGGCAAACTCGTCCGCATCGAGGTGTGCATCGCGATCAATGTCGGCCAGGTCCCAGATTTGCTTGAGGATTTCTGCGGGCAGGCCAGATTGCACGAAAATCTAAACAAACAAACCAACAAAAAAAAAAAGCATAGAACAACATTGAAGAAAAATCGTGAGAAATCATCATAAAGTTGGATTTTTTTTTTTTTTTGTGGGTTTTCTTGTTGGTTCAAACACTTGGCTTTTCACGACCGCCTCGACAGCAATCCAAACGACACACTTCAAAATCTCACAACACAAAAAAGAATGCAACTTTGTTCGAAAACGAGACACAAAAAAACAAAAGTCCAACTCAAGAAGGTTGTTTGAATCGATTGCAAAGACAAAGAAGAAGAATTTTAAAAATCTTTTTTTTTTTTTTTTTTTTTTTTTTTTTTTTTTTGGCTTTTGGACCGATGCTCCCCCTTCTTTCGCTGCGTGTGTGTCGTTGATGCTCACCCCGCCCCCCCCCCCAATTCAAAGCTTAGAAAGAGAAGACCCCCGACGAGGTCGGTTTGAAACTCACCGTGCGGGCCTTCTCGCCAGAGAGCTTGCCGTTGACGGGAGCGCCGCGCTGGAAGGTCAAATCGTAGCTGTGCTTGTTGGCCAGGGGGACGTCCCAGGCGGGGCCGGCTGCGGGCGCGGACCCGGACGCTGCCGATCGGGTACCGGTGCTGCTGCCGCTGCCACTGCCAGAGAGGCGCGGCAACGCGGGCGGGCGCATGCTGCCGAGCGACGTCGGAGTGAGCTCAATGCCCGCTTGGGCAAGCGCGATCAGCCGCAGTGCAACAAGCAGCGCCTGGCGGTTGTACTCGGCGCCGGACTTTGGGGCGCTCAGCTCCCACACTTTCTGCAGCACCGGCATCGGCAGTTCCGAGCGGCGGAAGAAGGCAGCAGCCGCGGCGGGCGCGACGCTGTCGGGCAGCTCGCTCAGCAGTGCGACGTAGCTCTTCTCCTCCTCGGGCGTCAGGTTGATCGTCATGATGACTCTTTTTGTTTGTTTGTTGTTGTTGAAGAAAGAAGGACGAGTTCTTTGGGTTTGGCTTGTTTGGAGTGTCCAGCACAAGAGGAAGGCACTGAAGATTCAAACCAAAGAACGGGGAAAAAAAAAAAGAAAAACAAGGACTGCGGTGACTGATCGTGATCGTGATTGTGTGTGATTGTGCGCTTGCGTTCGTCTGCGTTTTTTTCACGAGTTATACGCACGAGTTCTTTGATGGGGAGGGGGTGGAAGGGGGGTGGGGATTGTAAAGAGTAGGACGGATTGCATCCACCAATGCCAATCCTTTCAAATGCTTTTTCGTTGGTCTCCCCCACACACACACACCTCCGATCCACACTCGCAATCCTGTTCAAGCGCACGGATGCAATCAACGTGTTGCGATTTGCATCTCTCGCGAGGCAGACGCCCTTCCTTCCTTCCTTGTGAATCGTTTGAGGCACTTCAGAATTAGGTGGTGTTTTTGAAGGGTCTTCAGTCATTTCTTTGTTTCTTCTTGTCGTGCTTCTACAACTACTCCTCCTATCTACGATCTACTCAGTTGTGTTTCGAATGCTCAGCTCGGTACGCAATCGCCTGGCGCCGAGCGTCGTGGCAGTGCTTGCCGCTGTTCTGCTCTGCTGTCGCGCCACTACAGCGGTTTCCTACACCCCGGCCGACCAGCAGCCGACGCGCTTCATGCACATCGACCTCAACGGAGCTGCTGCTGGTGGTGCTGATGCTTATGCTGATAACGCTGTGCCGTACCGCGGCGTCTGCCTGGGTGGCTGGTTTGTGCTGGAGCCGTGGATTGTCCCGTCCTTGTTCAACCCACACATCAACGGCACCTTCAACAACCACTCGGTCTGGGACGAGTACTCGCTCGTCAACTACATTGGCATGAAGGACGCAACTCCAATGATGCTCGAGCACTGGGACACCTGGATTACCGAGGCTGATATTGCCGAAGTCGCCCAAGCAGGCATCACCGACGTCCGTCTTCCGGTCGGGTACTGGATGCTCAACCCGCTCCCCAACGAGACGTGGGTTCCTGGTGAAACATAGTAGGTGGCTCTTTTTAACGTTTTGTGATATTTTTGGTCGTTTGGGAGAAACCAGCGCCCGGAGATCCTTGTTTTCCTCACTGTTTGCTTTGGTTTTTGGAAGCTTTTTCGATCGATTCCTCGGGTGGGCTCGCAAGTACAATATTCGCGTGCTGCTTGATTTGCACGGCGCCCCAGGGAGCCAAAATGGCCAAGATCACTCTGGCCACCGCGGGCCGCTCGACTGGGACACGGATTTGACCGTCCAGACACTCAAAATGTTCATTCTGTACATTCGCGACCACGGCTTTACGGACGTCATTCACGCCATTGAGCTCGTGAACGAGCCGTGGTGGTCGGTGGATCCGAAGATTGTTCAAGACTTTTATGTGAATGTAAGCGATACCAGCACCCGCTCGAGATTTGCCACTACTGATTCTAGAGAAACCCAGATTTGATCTCACTTGTTGTCATTTTTTTTTCTTCTGGATCAACTAGGCTTACTCTGCGATTCGTCAGAGCAGCCCCTCGTTCACCAATACGCTCAACATTGTCTTCCACGACAACTTCAACATGAATGCTTGGGGTGGCATCATGGAGCCTCCGGCATACACCAACCTGTTCCAGGACTCGCATCAGTACCACTGCTTTGATAACAGTCTGCTGGCTATGGATTACGCTGGCCATTTGAACTATACTTGCAACAACACCCGTCCAGCCATTGTGACGGCGAACAAGTACCATCCCACGTTCATGGGTGAATGGTCCCTGGCCACCACCGACTGCCCGCAGTGGGCCAATGGATTTTTGAATGGAAATCGCTGGGAGGGAACGCTCAGCCCTGGCGATCCGGTCTTTGGCAAGTGCACCGGCAACTTTGGCACCGATGTCACCCAATTCACGCCAGACTACCGCGCCTTCCTGCGCCAGTTTACCGAGATGCAGATGGATGCCTACGAGGCTGCTTCCGGCTGGTACTTTTGGACCCTCAAGACGGAATCGGCGCCGCAATGGGACTTTTTGATGGGTCTTCGCGAGGGCTGGATTCCCAATCCTGTCACCAAGCGCGAGTACCACTGCTAACGCTGCTGCTGTTGCTGCTGTTGATTGAATGAGTGAGTGCATTGTGCTAGAATGCAACGCTCGAATGAATTTTCAATGCAGCGTAGAATTATTCGGTTCAGTACAGTTGTTGTTCGTATGGTGGTGATTGGGGACGGGATATAGAAGCGACTATGACATTGAGCACGCCATGAGTCTATATGAGAGGACGGCGACCAGGGGTGCTGGAAAACGGAAAAGAAAGGGGTTTTCAGGTCCGTCAGTTCATTAAGTTCATGCGCTTGCTGCAAAGGTATTGGGCAAACATCCACCACCACAAGCTTGATTTTCTATTATAAAATATGAATTACTACATTCTACAAATAACAGCGGCTCTCGAATGGAGGCTCTACTGCCTCAAGCTGGACGGAAACCGTTTCGCGCCAAAAGGCGAGTAAGAATGGTCAAGAGCAGCAGCTGTCCGCATGTTACCTTCAGATTAAAATCATGTGCTGTATTGTGTGTTTGTTGACTGTGTGTAATCAATGCCTGGTGTCCAGGATGATGTTGCGCTGGAATTCCAAATAATCAAACGAACTTTGAATTGGTGGTTTGCTGACCTATGAAAAACCGTGATTGTCATGCATCTCCCCACCAACATCACGACACCATGGAACGACAATGCAGCACTTGCGACCATAATTTCTGGAAAGTTTGGATGTTCAGACACGAGCAGAAGCATTTGTTCTGCTTGGGTTTATGAAATCGACCACGAAGTCGCCTCGATTCTGGCCTCAAAAACATGGTTCTTGGCGCAGATTTATGTTACACAATATTAATTGAATATTTAATTGAACAAACCCGGGTGTTTACAACGTTGGTGACCGGGCAGTCATCGTTGTGATTTCGCGCCCAATTTTCAGCATTGGCTCCATCTGTCAGCACATCACATCGGTTTTGCCCACCCGAGAACAAACATCTGAAACTAGCCCCAATCTTCTAATGGTTAGGAAACGGGATTCATAACCCCGCAATCTGAGTTCGATTCTCAGTTGGGGCATTCGGCTTGCTTTTTTGCTTTTTTGGTCTTTTTTTTTTTTTTTTTTTTTTTCTTTGGCCTTGTCTGTGCTATGGCTTCCAGGAGACAAAAGCCCAAGAGCGCGGTCGCTTAACACCAGCCCCAATCTTCTAATGGTTAGGAAACGGGATTCATAACCCCGCAATCTGAGTTCGATTCTCAGTTGGGGCATACGCGTTGCTTTTTTTTTATACTTTTTTTTTTTTTTTGCCTTGTCCGACTTTCCCTCGCGTCGCTTCTTCGCACCCTTTCAAAAACATTCTTTTGTATTTCAGGCCACACTGTAGTGTCCATTGACTGGTTGGCCGCGGGGTGGTGGAGGGTTGAAGGGCAGCAAGAAAGAAAGGCGTTTTCACTTTTTTTTTTTTTTTTTTTTTGGCTGTTGTTGAGGTCAACCTCAAATCAAGAACAAAAGGCAATAAATAGCCTCTGGCACGATAGAAAATCAACCTGCGCTCCTACTGCCACTCGGAGAGCATGAACAGCGAGCTTGGCCAGGCTGATCTCCATCTCCATCCTACAGCAACCATCCGGCCATCAACGCCACCACCTCACCAAACCGAATTCTTGCAGATGACTGCCTTCTAAACGCGACGCGCGGAAATAAAAGCACCTGTATTTGATCCTGATTACAAACTCCCTCAGCTTCAAAGCAAGTCCACTTCGAAACTTGCAGCCCCTGGCACCAGAAAAGGGTCAAACGACACAGGCTCGACTAATCGCGCTCGTTTGCTGGCAGCCTCCAGAGGTTCGGCTTCACTGGCGCTGGTCTCTTCACACGGCGTTGAATCGTCCTCGGCTGAAGCAAACTCACGTTTCAACCCGCGCTGCAGCAGGGGCTGGTGCCCTACAACCTGACAATCCTCTGCAGCGGCAGCACTGTTGGAAAAGCCGCTGTCCTGTTCTCGAGGCGCGCTGACTGCTGCAATGGTGTCCAATGCGAGCGGCAGAGACAAATCCGGACATGCAGACGTCGGCAGAGCTCCGATGGGGCAGAACTGCCATGCGAGAATCTGGTGGGCAGCCGTGACCTTCTTCCACGGATTGGAGACGAGAGCGAGAGCAGCAGCCTCGGTCGGAACACTCCGCTCGCCGTCAGCCCTTGCTGCGCCAGGGACAAGTCGCTGACCAGCATCCTGATTCAGTCTGTCGAGCTCCTTCAACTGCGTGTCCCTCTGATCACTCGAGAATTGGGGACGGGCTGGCGCGGAGGAGACGACGGAGGTCGCTTTGGAATTGAAATTGTGGAAGGCGCTGAGGACGGGCTGCTCGGCAGCCAACAGCGCATCCGCTTGCTGCTGAAGCTGCATCAGAGCTGTCAGTCGGCGGTAGAATGAGCTCCAACGTGCCTCATAGCGAGCAACAATGCCTTCAGTACTCTTTCGAAGGGCCTGCTTTTGTTTCGGCCTTCGGCTCACTCCACTGCTGCTGCCGATCGTACTGGATGCGCAAGCAAGGAGCTCTTCATCCAACTCTTGTACCAGAAGCCGTTGCTTGGCGCAAGCGAGCAAGGGGAGCAGCTGAATCGCCCCGGAGCTCATGGCCTTGAAGCAGACGTGAAGCAGTAAATCGATTGGAAGGTCGACGACACTGAACGAAGCAGCTGTTGTGCTGCTTGGGGCAGCATTATTGGATGATGCGGAGGGAGTGGTCGAGGACAACGAAGCGCGGTCTAACGTGGATCGCAAAGCGGTTGTTGGCAGCGCTGCACGCACCAACGGGGCAGAGCGAATGGCACTGCCCAGAATGAGGCTCAACAGATCTACCAGGAGGGTTCGCTCGGCTGCAGTGTGGGACATGCGTAATCCAGAATGACGGGCGTGATCCGCGAAAGGGCTGGTTGTGCTTTCGGCCGCCGCCTCGTTGTCGTCGCTCTCCTCCATCACATCAAAGCGAGAGCTGGGATCTGCCGTCTCATCGCCCGATGACAGCGAAGAGCAAACGTCAGCAACGCCAAGTTGCAAAATGAGCGAGGTCAGCTGCGGCCACTGGCGCAAGAAGAATGCCACGGCGTCAATCCAGTGCGGCGCCACTTGAGAGGCCATTGCCATCGCAGCAAGAGCGGGCGAGTTGTGAGCGGCCGACCGAGCTGCTTGTGCAGAAGCCGAAGCCGAAGCAGCCGCCGGAGCAGCCGCAGATTCACGAGCCTTCTTTCCCTTCAAAGTGTTGTTTGTGGATTTCGTGCTGTCCGCAGGTGTAGCAGGTGCAGCGCTGGTCGTTATGGGTGTATAGGAATAAATGCCGTCTTTGGAAAACAGGCAGGGGATGAGAACATCAGTTAAAGCTGTAGGCTGCACGCGTTGGACAATCGGCGCAAGTGAAGCTTCGAGGAAGTCCGCTTCAGTCGCAACGGCGCCTTCTTGCGCCTGCAAGCAAAGTCAACAATAAGCATGGTGAGAGGACTCCCCGCAATGAAGTCAAAAGCAACAGATCTCCAATAACCAGCGCAGTCAATGCAGATGTTAACGCACCTGGAGTTTCCGCACAACGGCATTGTGGTAATCTGCCAGCATCGCCTTGACGCTGCGAATGTCCTCGTCAAGAAGATCCTGCTGGGCGTCCCAATAATGTTCACGCAGCCATTCCAATGCCCGCGATGTTGCCGTCCGCAGGAGAGCCAGCGTTGGCAGCGCGGTATGCGTCACATCATGGCGAATGTCCACAATCCACTCTGGCACGCCTAGTTCGACCGCGATCGCACTACCACCAACCAGACAACGACGATGGAAAAGTGAGCATTTCCAGCATGATTCAGATCTCAGGTACTTGATTGAGCTGTGCAAGTTTCTCCACTTACTTGACGGATCGCGCGTGGACGCCCTTCTGCTCGGCGTCGACAATGCCGTTGACAAACCGCACAATCGAGTTCGCATAGGCGTATCTCAAGATGGACGCCTCGGCAGCACTATTCGCAGCGTCGACAACGCGCGTGTTCCTTGCTGCTGGCGTCGCAGCCGCGTGTGCGTCCTTGAGCTGGCACTCGACCAACGTCGCAGTCACATCGACCGCCGTCGGGACCTTCCCGCGACTCTTCCAAGCCATAATCCTAAAGCAATAATTGACACAGGTCGATGAGTACAGCCGACAGAGAGCGGAGGAGGGTGAGCACAAAACTCAATGACACCGACTCCTCTAAAGGGAGCGCGGTACCTGGCCGTGGCACGCGTCTGGTCACGCTCGCTCGTCCCCGAGGCAAACAACCACTGGCGGACTGCCTCCCACTCGCGACGGGTGGCCCATGGCACGAGCCGTGGTAAGGCGGCCGACATTGGAAAACTAAACCGTAAACAAAAAGCACACGAGCTTCCACGCGACAAATCTGAGAATCGCAGAGACGAATCAACACTCCAAGAAAAGGACTGAACTGTAGATGAAACTGACAACAACATCAACAGTTACAAATGTTTACTTTGATACAGTAGTCCAGTGATCTTATCAAAACATACAAAACAGGATTGATCGCTCATCACTCCTCCGCTGGAACACGATCTGGGTCAAACCGCGCAAGAAACTGCGTCACTTGCTCAAAGACAAAGAACATGGTGGCAGACTGCGGCACAGTCCAAATGACACGCGCTGCCATACCTCGCGTCAATCCTCGAACTCCGCTCTGTTGATAGATGGACTTGAACGTATCAATCACGCCAACGCCAGCGGAGGGCGAGCTCTGCAGAGTGGTCTTGACCACGTCCATGGGCGTGGTGATGGCACCTGCAACGCCTCCTGCAAAGCCTCCGAGCAAGAGTTCCTTGCCGGCCTCGCGCACGGTCGCCAAAAGTTGACCGGGACCCCAACCAACCTCATCGTCATCACCGAGCATGACTGCGTTGCCATCCAGGCAATAGGAGGTTCCAGGCATCCGTCCCCGATCTTGCGTTGCAAGAAGGGACCGCTGCTGCTGCACTCGCGAGGGTCCGGGCGTGTTGAATGTGGACGGGGTGATGCCTCCCGCCATCCAGTCTGTTGTGTACGAAATGCACCCATCCATCACGCCGGAGAGAGAATTGATGGTTGTAGGGGTGTTGAATCGCGTTCGATAATGGTTGTCCGGATGAGCGAGTGGGTCGGTGGGCTCGACGGCATCTGGAATAAGTTGAACGGGCGGTCGTGCACCGTCGGCTGCAGCAGGATCGTTCCGCCTGTCACCACTACTGGCAGCTCTCCTTGATGAAGCACTGCCATCATTACTACTGTTGCTAAGAATGGCAAGCTGGCTTGCCGACAATCCGGGAACGGAAGACGACGTTAGACCGACTAGCTGATGCTGATTTTCTTGTCGTTGCCGTTGGCGCTGCGCACGCCGTAGCTGTTTCTGTTCCTCAATAAGCAGCGGGTCGGGTTCCGTGAGGTAGGCCGCGAGTCGCTTCACCTGTTCGTACACGGTAAATTGGATGGCTGAAAACGGCATGTCTCGGAAAACAGTGGCTCGGTACCCAGAGTACAGCCCAGGAAGGCCCTCGCGGCGGTAGATTGTAAAGAAGGCGTGAAAGACGTTTTGGTACGCGACAGGCGCACCCACTCTCGGAGTGAGGCCCGCGACGCGTTGCATGGCGCCCTGCAGCTGCATTCGGGTTTTGATGACTTCCAGAGGGACGTACAGTGTCGACGCACAAAAATCGCCAAATGCACCCGACGTAAAGTACGCCATCGTGCTTGGCAGGTACTTGAGCGTGTGTTCCTTCGAGACGTTGTAAGCTGTAAAGTATAGTGATGACGAGAGCACCGAGCCGACCAGTGCAGCGCCAATTCCGCTGTAAAGACCCTTGATCAAACCTTCTTCTGCAACAATCTTCCGGAATGCGTCCACTGTGCCTTCGTACTGTCCATGTGATGACTGTATGCGAATCTGCGCATGTCGGACATGTACATTTCCAGACACAGAGACAAGAAGAAACAACGAAAACGAAAACATGTGTGAGTGATCCACAAAAGCAGCGACACTGAGAACTGACACTGAGTGAGATTTTGAGAGAGCAGGCTTCTCCAAGGCCCCCCAGCACCACCCATGAAACTTGTGATCAGCTCATGAAACTTGCGATCAGCTCATGAAACTTGCGATCAGCTCAAACAAACAAACAAAAGTCTTGGGTAGAGGGTCCTGTTTGAGGTTTCCCCCCGACAAAAAGTGTCTCTGTCTTGGCGAGAGCGAAACCAACATGCAATGAACAGGGCGACGTTGATCAATACCTTGACTGTGTCAATGCTGTGCATCAGAAAGTCACCCGTGGCACCACCGACGCCACCCGCGACAAAGATGTGCAGCAGAGGGCGCGTCGGTTGCTGTGGCTGCTGCTCGGAGGAGGAGGAGGCGGACGAGCTTGCTGGTGACCGCGACGTGGACTCGACGAGTAGCCCTGCCTGAGCGACGGATGCCCCGACCGAGCCAGCGGATGCATGATTCAATGACACGAAACCGGGCTTGCTGGTAGAGGAGGGTGGCCGGGATGATGGCGATGGGGCAGGCGCTGCTGCTCCAGCGACTGCTGCTGCTCCAGCGATCGCGTCTACCATTCACAAACACGCACGATGAATTTGGCTCCCCACGAAAGACTCGTAATAAGAACAAGACTGAATGGTGGTAGATTACATGACAAAAAAACGAGGTAGAACAAAACAAAACCCGGGCGGTAGATGAGTTGGATTGATTTGATGTGAAGTTTGAAATTGTTTGATTCAGCGGATTGGACGAAACGTTCGCGAAACACTTCGCACTTTGGCGGGAAACTACTTTTATACTAAAAAACAGTACACAGCCACCAAAAGTATCTAAGCCGTAAGGTAGACGAAAGTACTCATTCAAAGCGAGCCGAGAAACTCAGCTCTGCGTCATGCAACCGAAACAAAATAACACACCAAAACAAAACAAACCTCCAACTCAAAAACTAAACGGCATTTCCACTGTGAGGGTTGTGCATGCGCAGCAGCTGTGTGCGCATGGCCTCGACTTCCTTGAGCAGGCGAGTGTTTTCGTTGCGAAGGGAGCGGATTTCTTGGACAGCAGCCTTGCCACTAAGTTGCGCGGTACGTCCATTCTCGCTCTCGTTGCCAGACGACATTTCCATGTCACCAGACTTCTGGTTGCTGCCACTTCCGCCGGCATTGGCGGACGGGGTCTTGGGGTGGCTGCCGTTGGGATTGGAGCCGCGGTAGCTGCTGGTAGCAACGTCGTTGCCCTTGCCGCGCAAGATCAGGTAGAATTTCGGCGCCATCAAAATCATCACGGCAATCGGAACGGGCACGAGAACCTCGAGCGATTGAATGGCAAAGAAAAAGTCGGCAGTGCCAGTCGTCGAGTTCAAGATGATTTGCAAAATGATACCCATCACAATCCAGTTGTACACTGCAAGGCCAATGTGCTTGGACTCGTTGAAGGCAGACGGCGCCTTTCGAACACGGTAGCAGAGCAAGCCAAGAGCCACCATGGCGACAAGCTCTTCAATGTAGATGGCGTTGTCCCACCAAGTGACCTCGCAGACAAGGTAACTCTCATTGTTGGAGACGACGGTGCCAGTTGTTGGAGGGGTGGAGACTGTCCACGCGACCAGGTTGACGGTGGCGTAACCCACGATGAGCAAAAAGCGATAGAGCAAGACGCGATCGGTCAACTGGCCACCCTTGCTGGACTTGATGTTGAACACGCTGGCAATGCGCCAAGTCTTCAGGAAGATGGCGGCAAAGATGATGGCAAATCCAAGGTGGCGAGCCCACACACGAGCAACGCACAGATTCGAGGTGACTTCCTCCTGATAGCTCAAGATGACCCAAAACATTGACAGCGCGGCGCCGACGAGCATGAGGAAGAGGAACTTGGGGCTACCAGAGAGCACGGCACGAATCCGACGGTAGCGGATGACACCAAACGCAAATAGGACGAAGAGCGCCAATTCAGCCGCGGCAACGACGATAAATGCAATGCGGAGCGCCGGGGAAACCTTGGTCGGCGTGACAAGGGTCGAAGGATCGGGCATGTTGGCTGACATGGCATCGAAGTTGGCAATCACCCACTCGCATGTTGCTTCTTCGAGGGTTTTGCCACTGAAGAACACCTGGCCAAGAATGTTCGACTGATCTTGTGAGGTGTAAGTAAAGTGGTGGACAAAGTCGTCTGCGACAGAGTTTTTGTCAGCCAGCTCTGCAGAAACAAATTTCAGCACTTGCTCGTCCTGGTATCCGCAACGGTACGATGCATTGGCTGCCAAGTCCGATGGGCGGTGAGCAAAGGATTTGAAAATTCAACAGTTCCGACATTACAAGGCATTCTGGACTTACAGACGTTGCAGGTCGAGTCGTACTCGGGCAGCTGCACTCGACGAAGAAGCGCCGGAGAGATGTCCGCAAAGACAAAGTGCGGCTTGGTCCAGTACTGAATGAATGGTTGACGAGCAAGGAAGGCGTTCTTTGTAACTTCAACCATTGCATTCATCGTGTCTGTGGCACCAAGATTCTGCGGAATTGGGCAGGTCACGTTAAAGTTCAAGCTCAAGTTTTGCACAATGATGCGGTCAAGCGTGCCCCACGCGTCAGGCATGGTCCAAAAGGTGATTGGTTCGCCCTCATCCTTCAAGTTGGCACGCTCACGAAGGTAATGCACGTGGGCTTCCACAGCAAGGGTGCAATCGGCTGCGACGAGCGACGCGTTGAGTGCGGCATTGCATGCGGGGCCTTCAAGAATGCTATCGATCTCGTCCACAGCACTACGAAGAGTCGTGTTGTCAATTTGGTATCCTTCAGGAATCACATCCAGGTGGAAAATGGATTGGATGCGTTCATCACTGTGGCAATGCATACTTCGATGAGCCACTAAACTTGTACAGGGTGCCACGAATTCTAGCCTGAAGCCTTACTAAAATGCAATGTAGCTCTCCATGACTGGATTGATTTCCCAGACGTAGTTTGGAATGTACCAGCCAGTCTCTCCCGTCATGCCCGACGGGCCAGCTAAACAAGCGACCAAAAATGCAAATGAGCTTTTGATGGACAACCAACATCAACAAGCGCTCTTTTCGGGCTTTGACGTTCGTACCGTTCTCGACCGTTCGACGTTGCTTGACGTAGACATCCACCAGTTCCTTCACTCGCAACGGATACGCTTCCATGAGCAGGTCACCTGTGCCCGAGCTCAGAGCTTCGAACGCGTCGTCGTAACTGTCATACGTGAACGTATTCGTCGGGAGACCTAGTTTTTCCTGCACGCGACAAATGCATGACATGTGTCAGTTATCACACGAGACATTGCAGTATTGACAACTGACACGACAGATCGCATTGTTGTGCATTCCGCGTTCGACTTTTGTACCTCGAGCAGAATTTTCGCAATGAGGGCGCTTGTTGCAGACGAGTCCCAGTTGTTTGCCACCACGTTGATGGGTTCGATGTCCGTCCGAAGGGCACCTGGTACGAAGAAGCGAAGAAAGAAAGCAAGTTCCATGGTCAAGGAAACAAAGCAGGAAAGCCTGGGGTGAGCATGGGGCAGAAATTTTCTTGTTTTAGTTTTTTTGTTTTTTTTTTTGTTTTTTTGGGCTGTGGTTGTTGTTAGTATCCCAATCATTTCGTCAATCACTTTTGTCAACGATCACCATCATCGTGCATAACCACCAGCAACACACTCATCCACGAAGGTGATGAGCCGATATAATTATCGGCAAGGGGCCGAGGGGGTGTGGTCACGCTACCGGCTCGGCCGCTTGTGCTCCCCGCTGCTGCTTATTTCCCGACTGCTAAAATTACGGCTCGCACTCCCCCGACCCGCCCCGACAGTCATATGAGGGTGTAATGGTGGAAGCGAATAGTGTTCCTGTATGAACGTCATATGTGGTTGAGGAGAGATGGGGGCTTTGGGAGCTGTTGCGAGCTGAGAGGCCGATTTGAGCAGGTGACTGCCGAAAGCAGGCGACCAAACTAAAATAAACAATCCGCCTTCATTTTACGTCTCCCCCGAAACCTGCCGCGTCCAAACCCCCGTGCCTGCAAACACCCTATGTGAGTTAGAGCGTGTCATCTTACGGCGTTCAGATGCGGGGAAGCAGTAGCCTGCTGCATGGCTCGCCAGCGCGAGTAGAAGCAGAAGAGTTGCTCCAAGCAATTTCATTGTCGGAGAAGCGCAAGCGACAAAAACTAAGAGTGACCTCGAAACCCATCTCAGACTGGGTTTAAATCCCTTCGACTCGACCAATCCGCAAGCAGCGGTTCCATCCATCGGTACTACACCGTGGTCACAGTGACACGCAGACCCGCTGCTGCCTGCTGCCACCTGGTAGATCCATTCCAGCAGAGTTGTCTCGAGAGTAGATTCACCTTCATACTGCCCTGATCACGAGCAATGCACATCTTCACCGTCGCCACATCATCTTCACTTGCGTTACAACGTCTGACAATCCCACTGGATGTGGGACTGCTTCAAAAGCAGCAATGGTCTTCTGATCAAGGAATGGCACACCAAAAACTGTAAAACAAACATAAAAAATAAAAAATAATGTTGCCAGGAAACTCGACAATTTTCGGTTTCGTTTGGGCTTTTGTTTAGCCGGCGGCCGGCAAATTCCGGTGTCACAAGCAGAATCCCCGCTCACTTGGCGTGAAGACGCATGCAAAAAGAGGCAAACTTGGCAGCGAGTGGCGAGTTGGGCAAGGGAATCCGACGACCGCTGCAGGGTGATGGCTGGTGTATCTTTTGCGTGGCGATCGCGGTGGGTCTGTTCGAAGTGTGAGATTTTGCGTTTCTGTATTCGATCAGCGGTAGATCTATCCAAGATCAGTCTTCTTTTTTTTTTTTTCTTTCATTTTCCCCCGCGCATTGCACATGCATCAACTGACCGTTTTCTCGTTGCTGGTAGCAATCACGCTCGCAGGCACTGCCTCCGCTGCCTGCTTCCCGCCGAACGAACGCCGTATGTACACAACATGATGCCTTTTTGTGTGTGTGTGTGATCATCTGTATGTGTGGCCTGGAGAGTGCGAAGGGGTGAGCTCGGCAGCGAACGCTGAGTCAATACCAAATTTTTACACTTGTTCCGTTTTACGTCTGTCAAAAATTGGCAGCGAAGTGCATCGAGTCCCAGCGCGCCATTTCGCGTGAAAAACCAAACCATTGCACACATTGCTCATCGACTCGAGCATGTTACGGTTGCACTGCGCGTTTGGAGACACAAGGCGAGCGGGGTGTGACTCACGAAATGCTCCACTGCCCTAACAACGACTTGTGATCATGCGGTTTGGGCGTGTGGCGGCGGAATCATGATCAAGTTGCTGTTTCTTTTTGCCGGAACCATTTGTCGCTGTTTGTCTTGTCTTGGCACTAGCGAGTGGTTGCAAGCCATGAGCATGAGAGAGCCGGGTGGCGGGGAAAGGGGGGAGGGTGGCGTGTAAAGTGGAGAGAGAGCGAGAGAGCGAGTGTGAAGAATACGATTGATTCCAAACAGCCGAAAAACATGTAAATAACCGAACATGTGTAAACAACCGGATCCCAAACCGCAGCATTAGCTGGCTGTGACCTCCCTGTTTTGGGCAGGCAGCGGAATTAGGCAGCGCAATACCGAAATAGCAGTGTTCTTTGTGTTTATGTTTTGATGCTTGATCGTGAATGTTTCTGTTATTTGACTGGAAATGAGTCTTTGGAAATTAACTCAAAGCGCTGCTTTTTTCGTGTTTGTGATTTGTTTTGGTTCTTTTATCTTTCAGGCGCGCTCCGCACGGACTTGGCCCCCATTCAGATCGTCGCCAACGCCTGGAATTCCTCAATGATCAGCGCTACCATTGCTCGCATCGTTCTTGAGGTGAGTGACCGAGTCGAATCGTCGCGTGAGGTTGATCTGGTTCTCACCTTGCGCCCCGCCCTTTTACAAACCCCCTAACACACACCGCCCCTGACGCACCACCCCTTACACACACCTTGACAAACACCTTTACAAACACCTTTACAAACACCTTTCCAATCACGCAGGAGAAACTCGGTCTGCCGGCGCAATTGTATGGAATGTACGGCACTTACGATGAGTCATTCGCCGCTTTATCCAGCGGCGCCGGCGACTTGCTTATGGAGGCGTATCCCAAGTACACCCAGTACCTGATTGACGAATACGTGACCGAGCGTCGCACCGTGGTGTATGGTACGGATTCATCTACAGCGCGAAATGCGCGCACTTTGAAGTCATCTCACTCTTTCTGTTTTTTTTTGTTCCATCTTCCAGTCGGCCCGTCAGGCATCATTGGCGAGACAGGTTGGTACATCCCCGAGTATGTCTGGGATGTTAGCACAATCACTGACAGCTACATTGCATACTAGTGAGTATTTCTTGCTTGTGCCGAGTCGGTCGGAGCAGTCATTCTCATACTGTGCTCTCTTTGTCGCCGCAAACAATAGCGATGAGCGCATCCAAGCAATGTTCCGACTGAATACGATTCCCGTAGGCTTTCAGCTTGACAACACTACTCTTCGCAGTGCTGTGGACGACATCGATCTCATTCTTGAGAGCCCTGCATGCAATGCTGCACTCAACGCGTCGCTCGTGGCGGCGGACTGCACTGCCACCGTTGAGGCGTTCTTGGAATTGCTTCGTGAGCGTGCCAACTTGAAGGACGAGGGCGAACCAATCACCTTTTGGACCATGCCTGATGCGTGGGGCACGCTTGACCGCGTCATTGTGCAAAACCTGAGCTTGAACTTCAACGTCACCTGCCCCGTCTCCCAAACGCTTGGCGTTGATGAAACAATGGATGCAATGGTTGAAGTGACCAAGCAGTCCTACATTGCTCGCAAGCCGTTCATTCAGTACTGGACCAAGCCGCACTACGTCTTTGCGGACGTCTCTCCTGCTCGTCTTCATCGCGTGCAGCTGCCCGAGTTCGACTCGACCTGCAACGCCTGTAAGTTCACCATGTGGGAGCTGGTTGAGGTTGTGGATGCTTTGCTCACTGCCCGCCCGCCCGCTCCCCATCTGAATTAACAGCAAGCTCAGCCTACCGTTGCGGATACGAGGACCAGCGTGTGGTGAAGATGATGTCGTCGAAGCTGCCGAGCAAAAACTCTGTCGCCGCCGACTTTGTCGATCACTTTAGCTACACCTCCCAGGATCAGTCGAACATTCTTGGCCAGATGGTCTTCAATGGCAAGAGCCTTGAAGAAGCAACCTGCGAATGGGTGATTGCCAACTTTGCTGCCATGGAGCCCAACCTTCCCGATCCTTCGCGCCTTGTCACGCCCACCAAGGTTTCCCCGGCGCTCCGCATTGCATTTATCGTCGTTGCCGCGGCTGAATTGGCGCTCTTCGTCCTCTTTATCTTCGGTGTCATCCACTACCGTCGAGTTCGTGCCGTGCTCTCTGGCAGCCCCAAGTTCCTCTTCCTCATGCTCATCGGCGCCTCTTGGTCAATGTTTTGGGTCATCTTGAACTATCAGGAGGAAGTCACCCCGAATCTGTGCATTGCTCGCGTGTGGGCTCGCCACCTTGGGTTTGCCATCATCTTTGCCGCCATCTTCCTGAAGACTTGGCGCATTGCCAGCGTGTTCAACATCAAGTCCAGCAAGGGTGGCCAGTTGACCGATCGCGTCTTGCTGTACCGCTTTTTGCTCATCGTGGGTTACGCCACCGTCAACCTGGTCGCGTGGTCTGTCTCCACCCCTCCAACAACTGGCACCGTCGTCTCCAACAATGAGAGTTACCTTGTCTGCGAGGTCACTTGGTGGGACAACGCCATCTACATTGAAGAGCTTGTCGCCATGGTGGCTCTTGGCTTGCTCTGCTACCGCGTTCGAAAGGCGCCGTCTGCCTTCAACGAGTCCAAGCACATCGGCCTTGCGGTGTACAACTGGATTGTGATGGGCATTATTTTGCAAATCATCCTGAACTCGACGACTGGCACTGCCGACTTTTTCTTTGCCATTCAATCGCTCGAGGTTCTCGTGCCCGTTCCGATTGCCGTGATGATTTTGATGGCGCCGAAATTCTACCTGATCTTGCGCGGCAAGGGCAACGACGTTGCTACCAGCAGTTACCGCGGCTCCAATCCCAACGGCAGCCACCCCAAGACCCCGTCCGCCAATGCCGGCGGAAGTGGCAGCAACCAGAAGTCTGGTGACATGGAAATGTCGTCCGGCAACGAGAGCGAGAATGGCCGCACCGCGCAACTTAGTGGCAAGGCTGCTGTTCAAGAAATCCGCTCCCTTCGCAACGAAAACACTCGCCTGCTCAAGGAAGTCGAGGCCATGCGCACACAGCTGCTGCGCATGCACAACCCTCACAATGGAAACGCCGTTTAAGGCTGTCCTGGATACATTTCCGGTCGCAACATTTGAATGTCGGCCGTGAATGGAGGGATTTTTTTTGTATCTTTGTCGATTTTGAGTTGTCAGTCTAAGTTTTGCATGCTTGTCGATTTTCTTGGTGATGCTGTGTTTTTTGAGTTGTATCGTTTGCTTAGTGCTGTTGTTTGAATATGTTTCAGAAGTTTGAAGTTCATTCTTGACATCATGAAACGGCGAGCATCTATCGGGGAAGGCACTAATTTGAGTTGAAAGGCGAGAAAGTATACAGGACAGGGTGCGAGTTCAATGGAAGCATTCGTCATGCACATGCATCAGATGTATTGCTGTACAACCGGGGTCGTCTACTCATGCGCACCACTAAAACGCCCCAGAAGGCACTAAAGGCGGGGAAAAAAGAAAAAAAAAAAAGAAAGAAAGAAAGACAAAAAAAAAAAAAAAAAAAAAAAAAAACAAAGCACACAGTAAACATTCTAAAGGGAGAACTGAGAGGGATCCACCAGACAGAGCTGTTGAGTTTGATCGATTGTCAATGGGGCGTCTACAAACAAGAATCAGAAAGAAACTCAGCATGTTAGCACATGTCAAAGAGAGCAAGGAGAGTAACGAAAGCACAGCAGCTTACTGGCAGTAAAGAACGCGGTATTGCCAATCTCTTGGCGGGCAGCAATGATGGCCTCTTTCATGGCGAACAAAACCGAGCACGACATGCACGAAGGAGGCTCGCCTGAGGCCTTGGATCGCAGGATACCCAGTGGATTGGGTGCACTGGGAAGGAGCGAAGCGCGGAAGTCGATCGGAATGTCCTTGGAGTGGGGAACATGGTACTCCTACAAGGGATCGCGATGGCAAATTGAGTTCACGGAGAGACACCCAACCCCCGACTCATCGACCGCCAAAAAGTTTGACGGAGGTGGCACACAGAATAAAAGTAACCTTGCATGACAACCAACGACAGTGCTACAAGAATGCTAAACGTACCCAAGTGCCGTTCGTCAAGAGCGCGCCAGACGTCGTGTCGTAAATGGCCTTCTCAGTCATAAAGTAGCCTAGACCCATGACAAAGCCGCCTTGGCACTGGCCAAGATCAACCAGAGGGTTGAGACTAACACCGCAATCCAGCAGGATGTCGCAGCGCAAGATTTGAGTATCGCCAGTCAGCACATCGACCTGAACTTCTGCGCAAACGGCGCCGAACGAAAAGTACTGGAATGTGTACTGAGTGGTGGGGAAGAGCCATCCGCGCGTGGCCAGCTCTACACCTTGGGTGTTGCACTGGGTCACAAGCTGGGTCCACGTTGGGTTGCCCATCTGCTGACGGACAGGAGCCATTCGTGCCAAAAGGGTTTGGCAAGCAAGGACGACGGCCTGACCGTTCAGCTCGGACGTGATGCTTCCACCAGTTGCTTGCGCTACAACAACAGCAATACATACACGCACAAGCAACCCCGGAAATGTGAGTGGACTGACAGAGGAACAAGAGGCGAAAAAAAAAGAAAAAAAAAAGAAAAGAAGCAACGACACCTTTTCGCTGCTCGACTGACGAACGCTAATCATGGACATGTCTACTCCAAGCGTATACGCAGCAATTTGCGCAATCTATCATCACCGAGGGCCAAAAGTGGTGAGCATCCATTCACCGAAAACAACAAAGTTCTGCGACGCTTTTTGTCTTTCTCGCTGTCTCTCCCGTCAGCAACGACGCCAAAGCACTCGCGCTTACCTTAGTGTTGATGCCCTGACCAACCTCGATACCGGAATGCGTCACGGCAATCGTTCCATCAGCATAGACGTTGACAGTCGCTCCACATCCGTACGAGTTCCACGAAATGCCGTACTTGAGCGGCATGAGCGTGATTCCACGCTTGACCCAGCGGTTTGCAGCGTTGAACGAAGCGACAGCGGCAGCGCGGTTGTCGTAGTCGGAGGAGGCAATCAGGGACGACCAGACCGTGGGCAGGCTGCAGTACGTCAGCGGTGTTGCGTACGGCGTCATCTGGCCTTGCTGATTCAGATTGGCGCTGCGAACATTGAACACGGGCACGCCGAGTGAGCGCGCAACGTGATCAATAATCGACTCCATGAAATAGATCGCAGGCAAGCAGCCAGGAGCGCGAGCGGCTGTGTGGGACGGCGAGTTGGTCGTCACCATGTACCCATTGACGAGCCAATTCGGCGCATAGTACGCATTGTCACATGTCGTCATGGCCATGGACACGGTGCCGGGCGTGTCGTTCACAAAGCAGCCAGCATCCGCGTAGTAATCAATCTGCACCGCTTGGAGCACACCGGTGGCCGAAAAGCCAACCTTGTAGTTGGCCATGAACGGATTGCGCTTGCCAATCATTTCAAGGTTGTTGGCAAGGCTCAGATTGATGCGGACTGGGGTTCGCAGGGCTGCAGCTGCAATCGCTGCGGCCGCCGCAGGCAGCGCGGGACGCGTGATCTTGCCACCATATGCGCCACCCAAGCGCTTCACCTCCACAGTGATCTTGTGGGCTGGGACATTGGTTGCTTGCGCAAGCGTCGTCTGGATGTTGTCAATCCACTGGGTGGCGGCTGTCACGTGGAATCCGCCATCGTCATTCGGGACGATCAGACAGGCCTGCTGCTCCATGTGGAAGTGAGCCTGCGTGCCGCACTCCACCTGGCCCTGCAAAACCCTGTACGACGAGGCAAACGCGGCGTTCACATCCCCCATGACCAATGCCGGAACGCCGGCAGACTGGACCTGCCCGGCAGCGATCGCGTCGCTGATGGTGAGGATGGGCGTTTTAATGTTGCTGTAGGTGACGCGAACGAGCGGCACGGCGGCATCAGCGTGCGCCTGGGTATCGGCAACAATGAGGCCAATCGACTGGCCCGCATAGACCACCGACTTTGTCGCAAAAATGGGTTCGCCGCCTCCCACGCCAAAGTTGTTGGCTCCGGGAATATCCGCGGCTGTGAAGAAACGGACAACACCGGGGCTCTGAAGCGCAAGCGACGCATCGACGCTGGCAATGTCGGCGTTGCCTTGGGTCGAGAGCACGAACGCTCCAAACAAACCACCCTCCGCGGTTGGAATGTCGCCGACGTACTGCGCCTCACCGCTCGCCTGAATGCCAGCCTCGAGTTTCTGGATTGGCTGCGAAACTGGATATTCGGCGGGCGAGGAGTCGTAGGTCTCGACACTGGAGGACACGGGCCGAACATAGGGAATGGCCGCGGACATGTTGCGCGGCGAGATCAGGCTGCGCAGAATGTAGAGCACGTACTTGTAGTACAGGCCGAGTGCAGCCGACTTGCGGTAGGCTGGTGTGGGAAACGCCGGAGGCGCGTCAGGGACGAGTTCGTTGGCGAGGATGGACAGCGAGGTCGCAAACACGCCACCCGTTCTGAGCGATTTTCCAGCCAGGTAGGCCTCCGTGTTGGAGGCGCGAATGGCCTTTGGGCCAATGCCTCCAAAAACGAGGCGGGGTGCCGTTGTGAAGACCAAATTGTTGTTCACATCGATTTGGCCGTAAAAGCCTGCGTTGACGTAGGCATGCGCATTCTGATGGCGTGGCATGACTTTGAACGTTTGAACGCTTGCGGCTGCGGGAGGGAAGGGCACTGTGAGTGCGAGAAGCATTTGCGTCGAACCAAAGGTCAAGGACAAAAAGTCACGGAACGAGTATGTGACCGAGCCATTGCTGCTGCCGACCGACAGTGTTGCTCCAGCCGACTCCATGACGGTGAAGCAGTCAGAGGGAAAGTCATCGTGGTCGTGGGTCATCATGAGATTGCCGGCCCAAGTGCCAACATTGCGCACAGACACATTGGCAATCAGTGAAAGGTGGGCGACATACACGGCAAACTGCGGGAACTCGTATGCAAGGCTCGACAGAGTATCAATGACGGTATGGAGGGTGGTGGCCGCACCAAACACGACGCTGGAAGTGCCGATTGTCACATAGTTGAGTTCAGGCACCCGGGAAATGTCAATCAGCACGGCAGCGCTTGTAAACTCGGTCTTAAAGACGCCGCTGGAAGTATGGCCTGCAACGACTTTGCAATCCTTTCCGTACTGCTGCATGAGCTGCGTAGTTTCCGCAAGGCTGGCAGGGCGGAACCACAGGGGCTCTGTCGCGGCAACCGCGGTAGGTGCTGCCGGGTTGCCATGCAGTTTGATGGGTTTGGCAGCAGCAGCAGCACCATCAGCAGCACCAACAGCAGGGGTTTTGCCACAGCAAGCGGCGGATGAGGCGCAAGAGGAGGAGGAGGAGGAGGTGGAGGTTGCACATGCAATCGCACCACCAGGAGCACGCTTGCCGGCCTTGTTGCAATCAGCAGCGCAGGTAGAGCACGAGCCAGTGCATCCTGGAATGGCTGGGTTGGTCGCGCCGGCCGTGGGGTGCGAGTTGAGCATGCTTTTCACTCGCGATCCCAGATCTTCAATATCCGGGAAGCCCAGTCGCTCTTCAGCCGTGGCATCGACCGCAAACGAGCGCATTGCGCTGAGAATCGGAGCATAGCCGGTGCAGCGGCAAACATGGCCGGCAAAGGCATCCTCCACCTGCTGCTTGGTCGGGCGCGGGTTGGCTGCGAGCAGCGAGTACATGTTCATCACCATGCCAGGCGTGCAGTAGCCGCATTGCGTGCCACCAAACGCAGCAATTCGATCTTGGATGGGATGCAGGCCATCCTGGCGGCTGGAATAGGAAACATTGACGAAAACAAACAAACAAACAACCAAAACAAACAAACGTCAAACACTCGAGCAAACAAGCAAGTCTCGCATGCCACCATAAGCACGGCGTACTTTCCAAGACCTTCCGTGGTCGTAATGTCGTATCCGTCGACCGAGCACAGTGGACGCAGGCACTACCAATGCGGACAAAACGGTTGAGTGGACCACGATTGTCACTTTTTCTCCGAACAGAAAGCAACTTATATTGCTTTTTTTTTTTTTTCCTCACCGAGTTGACTGCGATCTGCTGGACTGGAGATGACTGGGTAGCTGGGATTGTCATTGTGACGACGCACGCGCCGCAGCCACCTGTGATTGATGCATTAAAGTGGGGGTGAGCATTATGATGAGTGCTTCAATGCCGCCTTGTGATAGTTCAGCCAGTATACTCCTTCCTTCCTTCCTTCATTCGTCCCCCCGTTTCGTCGGCCTCGTTTGTTGATCACGGATGGCATGTGTTCATCACTCTTGAGCACATACTGCCATTTTCCACCCCCCCCGTCATGCCATACACATTGCATTGGACGTGCTCCTATAATTGCGCTTCAAACTCCAATTGACTGATGACCCCCCACCCCGTGACCCCCCCTGACCCCCTTGAGCACTTCTTCTCATGAGAAGCGTACCTTCGCCGCACGTCTTCTTGGTGCCCTTGAGGCCAGGGCGACTGCGGATGAACTCGTTGAGGGTGACGGTCGGGTCGGGCTGCGTGACAATGTAAGCCGTGCCATTGACGCGGAAGCTAATCTGCGCGAGTGGCGCAGCGACGACTCTCGTTGCTGCTACTGCTGTTGTTGTTGTTGTTGTTGTTGAAGAAGAAGATGATGATGATGATGATGATGGGATGGCGGCGCTGGGAATGGCTTGGAAGGTGAACTTTGCGTTGCAGCCGGCGCAACGTCCAGTATAGACGCCGCCAGACGCAGCAATGCGACCCGCGGGTGGCTCACTCAGCCTAACCATCGGATGCAAGAGAGTCAGAATCAATCATTAGAAAAAAAAAGTCCATGGTATTGAAAAAGTGTGCGCAGCTGCAGAGTGTCGCTGTCGAGTTCTTACTGCAGAGAGCAATTGGGACAAGAAAGCATTTGGCGAAAACTCAGAATAGAGAGGACTGCACAACAAACAAATAAAGAAGAGCGAGATTTATATTAGATTCGATTCAGATGAAATGTACAAACAAGTAAGCGTCAGTACTACTAGTGATCCAAAGAGAAGGAAAAGCGCTGATACTCGTTCATACACCTGAATCGTTGAAACTGAGCGAAACTTCTGATTTGGATGAAAGGCGATCAAGCAACTAACTCTTTTTTGGGAAGTGGATGAATAAAATTCTGAGATCAACATCCGCCACTCCCCTTTTTTCTTTTGTCGCTTTTTTTTTCGCTCGTTTTCTCAGAGATCAAACAACAAATCCCCAATCCAACGCTCTCACTCCTTACTCCTTCACTCCTTCACTCTGTATTCTGATGGACATTGGCGCACGATTGAGACGGGAGGTGTTTGCTCCCAACGAGCGCCTGATTGCATGGCTGCGCGTCATGAAGCCGGCCAAGCGGCTCGACCGGCTGTCAGTGGGCCTGTCTGGCAAGGGCGGACGGCTGCACAAGGCGCGGATTGCTGCGATTGCGATGCGCGACGACTCAGTCCCAGTGCTCGTCGTCGTCAAGCAGAAGACGCTCAAGGATGGCAGCGGCAGTGGCAGTGGCAGTGGCAGTGGCGGCAGTGGCGGCAGTGGTGGCGGTCCTGAGAGCGGAAAGGTCTTCTCGCGCATCAAGGGCAACAAGAGCAAGCGCGCGGCTGCGATGCAGGCTGCTGCGGCTGCGGCTGCACATACGTCCACACTGGGCGCGGGAACGGACGACGACGGCGGCGACGCGGACGAGGACGAGGCGAACAACAACGCAGCGTTGGCTGCAACGGGCTCCGCTGCTGGGACTGCCGGCTCGGCTGCGAACGCCACAAGGCTCAAGAAGTCAAAGGAGTTCATGCTGCGCGATCTCCGAATCATCGACGGCAGGGCGGAGGGCATCGATGCGCGGGAATTCTCGCTCCAGTTTGACGGCACTGGTCGTTTGAAGGACAAGGACCGCGACGACGATGCTGCTGCTGCAGGACTCGGTGCAATGCACTCGGCTGCCAGTGTTGGAAGCACCGGCTCGAGCGGCACGCCGAATTCGAGCACGATCGTCATGACGAGCTCGGGCAGCAAGACTGTGCTCAAGTACACTGCCGAAACGGCGGACGAGCGCAACGCCTTCATTGGCGTCGTCTGGCGCTTGTGCAAGAGCTACCTGGCTGCCAAGCCACAGCTCAAGAACGTCACCAAGCAGCAGGTCTCGAGCACGGCTGGCTGGGACCACATTGGCCTCGACAACCCGTCCACCATCAGTTTCCTGGCGCTCAGTCCCGACCAAGCCGCCGGTGCGATGGCGCGGCGCGGTATCGGTGCGCCTGGCTCCCGCAAGCGCAACGGCCCGTCCGCCAGTGAGGAAGGGGCAGGGGACGCCGAAGGGGATGATGCGGCTGCGGTCGCGCTTGACTTGCTCAACGACGATCTGATGTTTGAGTCGGCTGGAGCGAATGCGGACGATCGCGAACTCAACGAGCAGGAGGAACGTGACATGGAGTCGTTCTTGTCAGCGTACGAGACGGCTGTGGCAGATGCCGAGGGCTTCATGGACAAGCTCCAGCACGAGCTCCACGGCTTGGACTCGGCCAACATTCATGCGCTGCTCTCCTCCGAAATGCAAATCGACCTGCTCGTGGGCCACTTTGACCGCGCGCAGACCGAGCTCGACCGGCTCGAGTCATTCATTGACAAGTATGACGGCGTGGTCGACAAGCTGCGCCAAAATGTCGAAGCCATGGAGGCCAAACATGGCTTTGTCCGCGTGCAGACTGAAAACTACCGCAGCATCCAGTCGCGCGTTGAAGGCATCGTCGACGAACTGGACGTCGACCCGTCCGTGCTGAGCGTGCTCGAAACGGGCGACTTGGCCATGGCTGGTGACTTGCGCAAGGCCATCACTGCGTCTGCCCGATTGCGCCGAATCTTTGATCAGGAGGGCGCCCTGAATGGTCTCACCAATATGACCGCAGTCAAGCAGCGGCGAAAGTACTTTGCCGTGCTGAGGCAAAAGTTTGTCGAGCGACTGGCTCAGTTCATGGAGCGCATGTATGCCCAAAAGTCGTTCGAGCCAGTCCTCCCGAGTATGGTGGCAGCACTTGGGATCGAGGCATCCCGGACATTGCAGCAGTACCAGGTCAACCAGCTCCAGCTTCCCGTGGCAGCACCCAGTATCGTGAGTAGCACCGGGGCTGCCAGCGCACCGGCTCCACCATTTGCCCCAACGGCCTCGGCTCCCATGGCAAGGAACCACTCGAATCGCCACAGCAACATGCTCATGTACACTCCGCTGCTCAAGTGGCTCCGGGCTACAGATTCGGCACAGTTTGAGGCGCTGACGCGTAGCTACATGCAAGTGGTCGGGCGCATTTACAAGGATGACGGCAAGGCGGTCTTTGAGCAACTCCGGCACGCAGCGCAAGCCGGTGCCAAGGGCGCAGCAGGAAAGTTCTCCTTCAAAGTACACGTGCAGACTTCCGGAGGACCTCTGTTGACGACCACGAGTTCTACAGCAGATGCGCGCGACGGCGAGGAGGTGCTCATCCCAATGATGCCTGGATCAAGTGCCAAGGAGCGCATTCGCTTTGACCAAGCCTTCGATCGCGCGCTGGCCTTGGTGGTGCCCCTTGTCTTGGCCGAGCAGGCGTTCGTTTTCGAGTTTTTCGATCTCAAGGACAAACCTGCGCAGTCATCCGCAATGGCCGGTCTGCTGAGTGTTCCTGAGGGTCACTCGAGCGGCAACAAGCGGCTCAGCATCTCTGATGTCGACGCTTCTTCGCCTCTCGCGGACAACAGTTCCAGCACCAGCACTGGCAGCGCTGGCAGCAGTCCTGCTGCCACGTCTCTCCGTGCACCAAGCAAGTCACACAAGCGCACTGGTTCGACCGCTTCCGTGCGTTCTGCCGAGGAGACCAGGTAACGGTGAATTGTTTTTTGGGCGGTGGTGTATGTGTTGCTTTGTGTTTTTTCGGAAAGAGCTCACGTTCTATTTGGCTATGCCTTTTTTTTTGATGTGGGGACTCTGACAGCCGCATGGTTGTCGACTCGCATCACGAAACGCACCCGCGAATCACCTCGATTCTCGTCGAAACGCAAGGGTGGCTCGAAGGCGAGCTGCAGTCGCTTCTGGACTTGGGCAACCGCCTCGAGCATTTCAACACGTTGATTGTGATGGTCAAAGTCGACAGTTGCCTTGAAGAGCACGCCGGCAAGAGTAATTTCTTGACTGCATTGCTCACGAGGATTTTCCAGCTGGCGCGTCGCGAGTTTGACAAGTTTATTGTGCGTGTGGCAGTCTCAGTGTTGTTGCTGCGATGGCCGATCGCGTTTGGAAATCTGATTCTCACATATGCACACTTTCATGGTTGTAGGACGAGCAAAAGCGACACATTGAAGATGCCAAGACCACCAAGAAGGCCAAACCAGGTGTTTTGCCATTTGTTCTCAAATTCACGGTGAGCATTGCACTGGAAAGTGACGGTTGCTTGATATGGATGAATGAATATACTCATCAAGAAGCTGTCATTGCTGTACGGGGATCAGGACTTTGTGTCAACAATGCAATTGCTGGTTGAAGGCTGGAAAAAGGCGTCGTCAGTCGATCCGGCGTTTGTCGCCATTGCCGAGGCTGTCTTTGATGGCATTGAACGCATTGCCTCTGACTGCAAGCACGGCGATGTTGTTCGCTTCGGTAAGCCGCGACAGTGCTCTGTCACGCTTTACCGTTGAGCAACACAACTTGACTGATTTCGCTGGTCCTTTCCGAAATGGCAGAAAACTATCATGGAATCTTCCAGCAAATGTCACTGAAGCGGGTTGCATGCATCGAGCCCTTCCGCAAGCAAGCGCAGCAAGAGTACAAGCACAACATTGACGGCTATGTCACCAGCATTCTTGGTTCGCCGTTAGAGAAGCTGAGTGTAAGCGCCTCTTTTTTTTGCAATGTTGAAAACGCTTTGATGATGGAACAGCGCTTTTTCGTGGCCCGCTCAATCTTTGAACGAACAGAAATTCTTTGAAGGAGTTCAAAAGGGAATTGACGGAGGCATTCGAGAAGATGAAATTGGCTTCCAAGTCAAGTACTCAAAGCAAGAGTTGAAAAAGATTATCAAGGAATATCCTGGCAAAGAGGTTTGTCGACGGCCGTTGTGTCGAGATTGAGTGCGATGCGACACGTTCTTCAACCAACTCAAAGCTGTGAATTTCACGTTCGCAGGTCAAGAAAGGTCTCGAGCACATTTATCAAAAGGTGCAAAAGCACCTGTCCGAGGAAGCCTCTCTGCTCCAGGTCGTGTGGCGTTCCGTCCAAGAGCAATTCCTCGCACAGTACAAGTCGTTCGAGGATCTGATTCGGCGGTGCTATCCAGGCTCGCAAATTACCCTCGAGTTTAACATTTCCGACCTCTTGTCGTACTTTTCAGAGCTTTCCCGATCGCAGTAGTCGTGAATTTCCTTCAACTTTGTGGGAGAATGCGAGCAGACAGTATAATACAGTATATTCTACAAACCAAGACATGAGCAAGCGATTAAAATCAGTACGCCGTGATGGCTCGTTTCAAGGCAGACTGTCCTGGCTTGGCAAGTCGGTGAGCGTCGCTGCCAGAAGGAGGAATGCTTTGGCTTGAGCAGGTGTGGTCCTGGACTCGCATGTGTCTGCAAGCAGGTCACCATACAAATTGTGCATCGTTCAGTCAACATGCAATGAGCACTGTACGTCCATTTCCATTGCAAATACACCCAATACGTACTTGATACAAAACTGGTGCTCGCATCGATTGCACTTGAACGATAGCGCTTCTGTATTTTTGCAGCCCTTGTGGTTGCATTTGCGTCGCGGGGCCAGGAGTACAAGGTCTCGGCACCCACTTGCAATATGCTTTTGGATCTACGTGAGGTGTATTCGAGTGCAGGGGGAAAGATTAGTGCGTGCAAAGGAAAGAGTCAACGTTGAGCAGCGTTGAACCGCATGCATTTTTTTTGGCGCCTTACCTGCGCGGCTGCATCGGATCCCCGCGGACGTTGAATCTTTTGCTGGCACTTTGGACATTCTGGAATTCGAATCTGCGAGTGACAGTAGGGGCAGGGGGCAAATCCAGTGTTAGCTTCTTTGACTGACTCGAGCATTTCCCGAAAACCCAAAAACCATTTCTGGAACATTCAACTACTGACGTCTTGATTGGGAGCGGCACTGCACTTGTGAGACTCGTACGTTCGATGATCCAAGCTGAGCAAAATGCGAAATGTTTGGGTTGCAAGGTGAGCATTGAATGGAAAAGGTTTACGACATGGAACGAGCTGGAACGACCAAAACGCTTCTGTAGTTTGAAACCTTTTTTGTTTCTCGAATCGAGGCTTTTCGTTGCTCCATTTTGAAGTCCCATCACTCAGCAACAATTCCTCATAGACTCACCAGAATGTTTGTGTGCAAGAGTCGCAGCGGAATGGCAGGAAATCGAGCTGGCGGCAGTCCTTGACGTCACAGTGGGTGCCGAACGAGAGCAAATCTTGCGCATCTTCATGCTGATGGCTGCTGTTGTTGGAGGGTGATGACGGTGGCTGTGCAACATCATCGCCGCTACTGCTGTTGCGCTGTTCCTCGCTTTGTATCGTGTGCTTCAGAGCGCCAAAGCGCGGCGTTGAATACAATGCAACGTTCATCTTTTGCTCAGAAGCGGAAAAAGCAACGCGGAGATTTTTGTTTTTGAAAAATACAAAAAATAAGAAAAAAAAGACTGGCTTTTTGTCGAAAACCTTCCGTTGCTCCGCTTTTGAACTGTTTCCGCGCGACTGCCCAAACATTGAGACAAAAGACACTTGTCGTTCCATATTGTGCCATCATTGCAACAAAGTATTGCTATTACATCACACGTACTCAACGAAGCGACTCAGCCGAAAAGCAAAAAAATCCAGTCTTTTTTTTCTTTGTGCAAACAACATGGTGCGCTTGTCGTTCGAGTTTCTGCGCGCGAGTGGATCGACGCATCCAGGCATCACGCTGCAGGCCGTCACGTCGCTCAAGCCAAACTTCATGGTAAATTTTGCTTGGGCTCAGGCGGCCACATCAGAACAACTCAAGCATACGAATATCAGCTCGTGCCGCTCCTTCAATGGACGACCCATAGAGAGTTGGAGTGGAGAGTGCGGAAAATAGAGTTTTCCCATCGCTTTTCCATTTCCGCTTCTCTGCTCGAAGCTGAGTGCTGCCCTTCGAAGCCGGCTGCCAGGGTGGCCGGCCAGTGGGTTGATGATTATTTCGAATGCCACAGAGACGCGATGACGCGCGAGGGGCAACACGAAGGGGCCAACAACGCTGGGGGTACATTTTGCCCGTTGAAGTCTCCGTGCTTTCGGCCTTTCCTCCACCTTCGTCCAAGCCCCCCAAGCTCCGTTTGCGTTACGACTCGGGCCCCCGCGGCTGTCCTCTCGACAGGACGGATGAGTCTCCATGGCGCTGTGGACGCATTGCTCAGAGTCACGCGAAGGGGGCGAAAAAACGAGCGGCATTTGGTCGTATGGGGCCAACAAACTCAAATGTCGGCGCTTTTAATGTTTCTTGGCTTCAAAAAAAAAAAAAAAAAAAAAAAAAAAAAAAAAGAGGAAAAAAAAACCCCGCCATTCTCAGATTTGTCGACATTTTGAGCCAACTACAATTCTCACTTATTTTCTGCTTTTTGTTTGTTTGTTGTTGTTGCTGCAAATGTTTTTGATGTTTTGCAGGTCAAAAACAACGAACCAACGTCCTTCTTGCTGCACCAAGTCGCATTCACCAAGTGGGAGGACGAATCCGCATCGACATTCATCTACGATCCGCAGCAATTGAAACTGCACAACATGACACAACCAGACGGCGTGCCGTCCATTTTCGAAGGCAGCCCGACATCGCTGCAGCTGTCCTTTCGCATTCCGCACCGCACCATTCACGGGTTTTGCATTGTGACTGCCGATAAGAAGAGCCATATTGCGGGCTTGATCAAGAGCGCCGCCCAGGGCAAGGAAGATGCTCTCGCTCGTTTCATCAACCTGGGCGATTTGGAGGGCCGGACTGCGCCGTATGTGGTGGAGATGCGCAACAAGTGTTCCGTGGCATCGATTCAGCGCGTTGACGCTTCGTCCAGCTCCGCTCCCGCATCCTTTCCCGTCCAAACGTCGTTTGTTGCCGCAGCAAACCATGCCGCAGCTGCAGCGGTGACGATGACCAACGGCTCTGTCGACGCTGTGACGGGCGACACCTCCAAGCGCCACGCCTCCTTCATGTCCAACGGCTCCAGCTCGTCATCCTTGTCCTTTGACCAGAACGAAACCGAGTCCGACAGCAACGTTGTTGAATTGGAGCGAAACGAGCATGGCGAGCTCGAACCCGTCATGTGCAACATTTCCATGCTGTTGCCACCCAAGCTCCTGCGTGAGTACCAAAAGACGCACCTGCTGCAAATCCAGCGTACTCTCTACTTTGTCGAAGAGTCCACAGGCATCGTCCTGGGCAAGCTGCGCATTTGTCTCGGTATTGGAACGCGCCCAAAGGCTGGAGCTCCTGCTGTTGTCCAAGAGAAGGTGTCAGCCCCTTGCGTGACATCCATTTTGCGGCGTCCAGCCATGTGTGCAGCGGCAAAGGCTCGTCGCGACCTCTACCTCAAAGCGGCGCAATCAGAGCACGTGTCGTTGTCGCCGGCGCCCACCAACCCCGCCGGCAAAAAGTCGTCCTCCTCCACGCCGACGACCCCGAGTACCACCACCACCACCACCACCACCACCACTACCACTACTACTACAAGCCGCACTGCCTCTTCTTCTTCCTCGTCCATGCCCTCGTCCGCATCTGGCTCGTCGCTGAGCCTCGCTTCCTCAGAAACCGAGTCTCGCCGCTCGCTGACTCTGAGTTCCCAAGTTGAAGCGCTCGAGGCGATCGCCAATTCGTCAACCGTGGAGCCTTGGAAGGCTCATCTCGCTGGCCAAGTCGCGCAGCGCAATCTCGTTCAAATGACCTTTTTTGCGTCGCTGGTCAACTCGCAGCAGCGTCTGCTTGAGCGCACCCGCCAACTTCTTGTTACTCGCCATGGCAACGCCCTACTTTCACGAGTGGCTCAGGAGGGCAAGGGTGCTGCCGGCGCGGCAATGTTGCGCCGAGCAATCCGTCTTCACGCGAACAACGGCACGGCAGCCGATCCGCAGAGCCCGACCGATTCTCCCCGGGATCTCCGGACGTTTGATTCGTTCGACAACGAGGATGCCATCCACCAGATGCTAAGCGGCGCTTTGGCTGATGTTGACACTGACAGTGATGAGGAGGACGACCGCGCAGACACTGCCACGCTTTTCGACGACGTGACATACGACGACGAAGCTCGTCGCCTTTCCTTCTCCGTCCACTCGCCAGAGGCGCAGAGCAGCGACTTTGCGCCCTCCCACCCATCTGCTGCTCGCACCGGCAGCGGTGCTTCATGGAAGTCGTCCAACGGTGGTAAGAATTCTCGGGCCAGCAGCTGGCGCAACGGGTCGTCGCGATCCTCGTCGATGGGCTCGTCGCATGGCTCGTCCATGGACTCGACTCGCTCGTCCTCCAGCGCAGAGACCACTCCGCTTCCTGTTGTCAACGACAGCTGTCCCCTCTTCCCCGACCTCACGCTGGCATCCTTCTACCCGATCGTCGAGGCCGCCCAACGCCTGCAAGCCACGCACCCGGCCAACTACGTCGAGGCGTTCGATGGCATCCGTCTTGCCTATCGGTATTTCCCCGCCGCCCCAACGTCGCGGCAAACAGCCACTGTGCTTTTTGTCGTCGGCTTGGGATTCAACAGCTACCACCGTATGGTCGTTGCCGAGCAGCTGAGCAAAGCCGGAGTCAACACCTACTTGATGGACAGTCGCGGTAACGGCATGAGCGGCGGTCCGCGAGGTGACGCGCCCTCGTCCACCGCCATCTGGAAGGACATCCGCACCCTTGTCCGCATGATTCGCTGGAACGCGACTGCGACTCTCCCGCTGATCCTGGTCGGCCATGGTATTGGTGGCAATATTGTGCTCAACTACGCCAACTGGGACAAGCGCGAGCGTGTGGATGGCTACGCTTTTGTGTCGCCCTTCCTTGTCAAGGCCATGACACCGAACGCCCAAAAGTATCTCAATGTGTTTTCGGGCCGAATGTCAGCGCGTGCCTTCAGTTCCATGATTCAGCCGCTCGGCCATCGCGTCTCGTTCCAGGCACACAAGCTGAGCAAGTTGGACACGAGCGACATGACCCTGCCAGAGTCGACGACGTCAGTGACCGACGAGTCCATCGAACGGCAGCGCATGAAGCGGTCGAGCCAAGACTCTGGCTACTCGTCGTCGAATGACGACGTTGCCGACGTGGTCTCGCGAGCCTTCTTCCAAGATGCTCTCAACCCGTCTGCGTTGGTGACTTCCCTCACTTCCAACGCCGTTCAGTCTGCTGTCATGCACGATGGTCGCAAAGCCCTGGCGAATGTGGACAAGCCCTTCTCCATGTGGGTTGGTTCCCAAGACGAGGTCCTTGTTCCGTCTCTGCTGCAAGAGTTTGTGTCGACCAGCGCGCGCGTCTCCAACAAGACCTTCAATGTCATTCCCGGCGCTACCCTTAACTCGATTCTGTATGACATTGGAAAGTCACTTGCTGGCTGGATCCGCACACAGTACGACAACTGGGATCGGCGCGAGATTCAGCGGTTGTAAAATTTGGTTTTTTAGCATCCTCTTTTTTTTTTTTTTTTTGGTGCTATGGCCTGGTTCTGTACCCTATCTCCTGCGTTATGTTATGTCTTTTTGATTTTTGAACGACATCAGAACCATGTGTGATTCACTCACAAAAACAAAAAAAATCAAGCAAAACAACACAAAAACTTAAAAAGAATAAAAACACAACTTCTATTTTACAGAAATCATCTTCCACCAAAAAGCCCAAAGCAGTCGAACTCAACCAAAATGGCAATTAATATTTGCCACTGTACTTGTGGTACGTGCCATAGTCGGCATAGATACCCTTGAACAGAGCGCGGGATGGAGCGTCGAGGGCAGCTTGGAGCAACGCAAGCTCGTGTTTGCCACAGAGATCAATCACGCTGTACACTCCTCGAGCCAAAAGTTGCGCACACTCGTGATCAAGACCATGGCGCCGCACGGATTGCAGATAGTTTGCGATCAGGTACGGCGCGTACTTGGACATGGCCACCTTGTGGGCCGAAACTTCTTCCATGAGACGCGCAGCGTCGTCGATGCTAGCGCGGAAGATGAGCGTTGCTGGTTGTTCGGCCAAGGCCGACAGCAACGCGGCTTGCAGGATTGACGGCTGTTGCTCAATCGGGCCATCGCCTTGCGCTTGAAACACGTGCGGGCGATCGTGATCCACGAGGGAAAGCTGGACATTTCGCCCGTGCATTGCGAGTCGTCGCAAAAGATCGTCAATAAAGCTCTGCACAATCTGCACAAGAATGTGCACATTTCCGTAGATGGAGGAGGCGTGGCGACGGAGCAAGTTGAAGAGAATCATGTACTTGGCGTGAAGCAGGGCGGCGAACGCGCCGAGCCCGTAGTGAACCGACGAGGCTGCTGCATCAGTTACCCCAGTGGAAGAGCTCAAAGGCAAGGTCGAGAGGTTGGCCTTGAGGGGAATGCTGAGCGCGAATGTGGGCGCAAGCCGTTGCAGAGAAATGCCTTGCGCCAGAGCGAGGAAGAGCGAGCCATCGCGAGCGCTCAGCTGCACACCATCGAGGCCAGAAAGATGGGACGCGCAACTCAACACGGTGCACAGCAACGACACAAGGGGCGCAACAATGCTGGCAACATGCCCAACGGGCAGATGCAACGCTTGGAGCACGCGGTTGGCTGTGGTCGACAGTTCAACCAGCAGAGTCTCCAAATTTCGGCGAAGATAGCGCCGCGACGATTCCGGCAGCTTGGTGGATAGCACACGGAGCAGACATTCGAGGGCGCGACGCACTCGATCGACGCGCGGCGCCTCCCACTCAGCGACGGTCACTGGCAGACGTTGCAGCTCGCCGACAAACAGACTAACAACCAGAGAGAAATCAGCCTGATCAACCGAAGTGGCAAGATACTCCCACGTCAAACCGAGCGCAACAACGTTGGCGCCAACAGGCGACACATTGGCGCGCAGCAAGCCCGGGGCGCAACGAAGCTCAACAGCAAAAATAGACGCCAGCAGCGGTCCGAACGCGAGCGAGGCTGCACTCTGGCCAGCGTTCGAACGCAGGCTGGAGCTGTAGGCGAGCGCGCAGGCAAAGATGGCATCGCAGGCAGCGGAGAGCTGCGCCATTGTTTCGGTTTGCTCAGCGGCCCGATCAAGCCACGCAGCGTCGGCGTGCAAAACACGATGACAGACAAGTTGAATGCACATGGTAATCAGCGTTTCCACTTGAACGGTCTTTGCCGAGGACGAATCGGCAGCAGGGGTGACGCTGGACATGCGCTTGTTGAGCCAGCTGGCCGCCACTTCCAACACGTAAATGACTTCATAAGCACGCTCGTTGGCCAAGGTGGTGCGTGCCAGCAGGCCGTTGATGGAAGAGACTAGCACGTGCGCCACGGGTTGCAATAAGTGCTTGGACAGCGTGTCACTCGATGTGACGTTTTGGTGTGACGCACTGGCTTTCTGGTCTGTGACGGCTCGGATGACGACATCCGCGAGGGCAAACCCGACAAGAAGCGAGCGCGGCGATGCAGTTGTTGCCTTGCCGATTCGGGCAGCGTCTTGTTCACAGCCCAGAGTCACCACGCCGAGCAGCGTGCGCATGATGGCTTGCATTTCCGCCGAAGTTTGCGACAGCAGATGAGAGACAGAGTTGGCAACGATGCGTGTGGTCGGCTCGAGCAGCTGAAGTGGCTCGGACGCACTCAGTGCAGCAGCAGCAGAAGTGGCCCACTTGACACTGGCTTCCACCCAACGGCCCTGGCAGGCAATCAGATTGAAGAGTTCCACCGTCAAAGTTCGAACAAATGCACGGGTTTCGGTGGGAATTGCCAGCTCGAGTGCACCAGCCAGCCAGTCGAGCGGAAGCAACACTGCAAGCACACGCTGTTGCAGCTCTCCTTGTGTTGCAGCCAGTGGCAGGTGGCGGAGTACTTGCAACGAGGCACAGGCTGCGGCAATGTCCTTTGCAATTCCTGCATTGCGACCACTAGGCACATTGACGGCTGGGCGAGAGGGATAGAGTGCGTCCACAAAATGGGACACGGCAGTGTCGTCGAGCGTGTCAAGGCCAAAGCTGCGAACAGCTGTCTGGGCGGCAGATGAGGCCGGCGAGCGACCGCACTTTGCGACGAAGGCAAGCAGATGCTCGGACGCCAGAGTGCACGACGCAACAACGAGCGAGTGATGCAACAATGTCAACTCGGAGAAGGCTGGATCGTTGAGCAGCCGCATGGCGAGTTGACCGGACGACCCTTCTGCGCTCGTTGGCGACAAGCTGGCCGAGCTCGTCAGTTTGTTGATGAAGCGTGCCACACTATCGATCTGGGACAGCAGTTTTCGCGACGAGAACACTGGCAAAACCGAGGCAATAGCGCCAATGGTGGCCATCGGGCGGTTGCTTGCGTCCACAGATGAGGGATGTCCGTCCCATCGGCGAGCGTTGCCAGCGTTCTCGGCAACCTGCGGGAGGCTGTCGATCAGGAATTGAGACCAGGCAGCCAATTCGTCTTGAAGGGTGCTAATCACTGGGAAGGCCGAGACCAATGACGGGTCCCAGGTGGTCTCTGTGGAGGCGAGATCGATCAATCGAATCCAACCGGCAGCAAATTGTTGCTGCAGAACAACGGACGAGAAATACAAAAAGATCAGAAAATGAGACGGATTCGGCCCAACTACACTAGGGCGTGCATCAACACCACAGCTTACACCAAAGACAGAAACTTGAATCCAACTGGCATCAGCACACGCGGCGGCGACCTCGTGAGCGGTGAGACGGCCCTCTTCCGTTTCGTAAAAGCCTTGCAGCACAATCAAGGATGACTGGCCACCTTGGAGCAGTGCTACATGACAAGCATACTCACAGCGAGCTAGACGGTCGAGCAGCGAAAAGTAAACACACAAGAGTCGTTGCTCAAGCTCATTGGCGAGCGGATTGGCGCTCTGAGAGGAATGGTCTGCCGCCCGGACTCGCTTTGTAGAGGCGGGCTCGAGAGCGGAATCGGCGCTGCGCTTGAGCTGCGCGCCACCGCGAGAAGGGGTGCGCAGAGTTTGGTGTGATTGTCGAAGCGCCCGCAGAGTGGCGCACAACGGACGAAGAATCTTGGAGCGCAACGTCGACACGCACTCGAGCGTGATATCGGCAGTCAAATCCGTGATTGGCACGTGCGCAATCATCGTCTCGAGCGCGGAGGCGCACAGCGTGAATGCGACTGTCGCCGAACGCGGAATGGAAGTGTACGACGAGGATTCTGGAAGCTCGAAAAGGAGCGATCCACGTTCAAGGAGCCAGTCAACAACCATTTCCCACAGCGGCGGAAAGCGAGCTGCGGGATAGCTGCGGATGGCGGTGGCAAAGTGGGAGTGAAAGTGCTCGCCAAGCCACCTCAACCGAAGGGGCGTGGTTGCAGAGCTCGGCGCTTCCGCGAGCAGATTGATAGCAGCCAGCACGGTGCCGACAAGCACGTCCAGCTGGCGGAGCTTGGTATATGTCGCAAACAAGTTTGCAATAAACGCAGAATACGAGGCCGGGCGCGAGGTCGCCGCATCCGCGTCGCTGCCGCTGTTGTTGTTGTTGTTGTTGTTGTTGTTGTTGTTGTCGCTGCGATGCAGCTCGAGCTGAAGCGACAGCGCGTGCCACAAGTGCGCGAGGTGAGGCTCAACAATAGCGTGGTTGAGACCAAGCAGAGTGTCGAAAACCAAGATGATGTTGGCAAGTTCCTCGGCTGTTCGGTCGTAGACCGCGGTGCTGTTGATGGCCTGTGACCCAACGCTGCTCGCAAGCGAGCTGAGCCAGGTGAACTGCTCGGCGTCGACATGGCTGTCCGCAACAATCTGATACACGTCGCGTGCAGCGAGGACAAGGAGTAGGGAGTGAGCAAGCTTCAAATGTTCGCCCCACGACGCGGGTGGTCCAAACGTTGGCGTTCGGGTAGTAGCCGCAGCAGCGTCAGGAAGAGAGTCCACCTGCATTGGTGTATCAGCCCCTGACTGGTCTTTTTGCTTTGGGTTGCGATTGTTCCGACCTTGCCGTCCAGCCGCCGAAGGCTTTTCAGCAGCAGCAGCAGCGGACGTGACCTGGGCAGCGCTTGCATCAGCGCAGCAGCATTGATACAGCTCGAGGAAGAACAAGAACAGGGATCTTCGCTCCTTGGCATCGCTCAGAGCGACGGCTGTGGCTCCGGGACGACCAACGACGGCATCGACAAAGCCAGCGAGAAGTTCGGGAACGAGCAAGCTGACTGCCTGGTGCAAGTTGGGATTGGCATCTGAGCGCATGTGCGTCGCAACAAACTCAAACAGAGAGGAGGTATACGAGGCAACGGAGCGCGAGACCAGGCCGTTCTGGAACAAGGGGATGTGCTCCTTGTGGAAGACCACGCTGCAAATAATCGAGATGATGGTGGCAGCAGCAAGGCTGTCTGTCGAGTCGACCAGGTCTGCTGCCGAGCTGGAGAGCGCGTAGCGATGCCATAGGAGAGTTAGTTTGGGCAGCAGCGTTTGGATGAATGTGCTGAATAGTTTGCGTTGGTTTGCGTGGTGTCGGTGCATGGACGCGAAAACGTTCAGGGCGGCGAGCAAGAGCCGAGATGGAACCGCTGCCGACTCGGCCACAGCCAGAGAAGCCACTCGCTCCAAGAATGTGCAGTACACCTCAAACTTGGGCAGAAACGCGACTGCAGAAGTAGGGTCGAAGAGGCGGTCGAATGCCACCATGACGGACTCGAGCAACGCTTCATCAACCGTCTCGCGGGCATGAATAAAGTCGATTGCGCCTTGCAGCGACTGCATCAAGTGAGGCTTGATCACGATGGAGCTGGCAGCGGCACGATTGGCGCCAGCGAGGCTTGGAGCGGCAGGAGCGCTGCTACTGGTCGAAGACAGTCCCGCCGACGCGATCGCATCAATGACGCTGACAAGGAATGTCCAATACTCTGCGCTGTGGTATGGCATGACGGTCGTCGCGGAACTTGATGCACCCGCAGCAGCAGCAGCAGCAGCAGCATTGGCGGTTTGTCTGTGTTGGGATTTGGAAACACAACAAGCATCCAAGTGAGTTCTCGCTGCCCATCTCTCGTCGAGTTTCAGTGCACATGCTTCTTCTGATGAGTGGGGCTGGCGATGGTTGAGCTGGTTGGTGGCATTTCGCTGGTGCTGACAGTGCATCCACATGGTACTGCAGCGCGCGTGGAAACATGCATGAACAAATGGTCGGAACTCACCTGCTGTCGCTGCTGCCGTCATCGACAACGACGACGGGTGTGGCGTGGTGCCCCGTGGCGTGCAGTGGGACGGTGAGCTCGCGTGTGACCCAGTCGAGCAAGGCAAGCTCTCTGCGCGGCATTGCGACCTCGTTGGGATTGGCGTTCAGAATCTGCCATGCCAGGGCGATCCGACCAGCGGCGGTTGCGGTTGTGGAGTCTGCAGAGGATGCACTGGCACGCTGTTGTTTCGAGGTGTTTGAAGCGGCGATCTGGCTGCGCGACACTGGCTGGAGCAGCTGTCGGAGCTGAGCGAGCATCATGGCTGGATTCAGTCAAAAATAATAGAATGGTCGTCGGGGCTCCAATGCTCTGCTGACAATTGACAATGATCGCTTGGATGAGTTGATGTGAGCCTGGATGAAGCAGATGGGGGGGGGGAATTGGGTGCGCGTGTACCAGAGAAAAGTCTTTGTCTGAGCAAAAAGGGTTTTTGGCGCAAAGAGAACGCTCTGACCACTTCAGGATTTCCATTTCAGGCAACACCTTCCCCCCCCCCCCATCCAATGATACTATTGAGCCCTTCAGAGTAGATGAACGCAACGCTCTTTTGACACATCGGCTCGGTTTCCGAACAACAATGACAGCTCAAAGGCTTCTTCTTCTTCTGCTCCTCCGCCCCCTTTCACCTTCTCCGAAATCTTCAAATACTTGCACCTATTCATATTTTGGTTGTCAATCCACCGGGGTCGAAGAGTAGGGAGCGAATTTACCGAAATACAGAATGGGACGAATTTTGCTAATCCTTGGTTTGGCTTTCTTGAGTGATCGCTCTCTCTTCTCTTATTTCGCCATGGTACGACGACCGCCCATCTCTCACATCTGCGGCCCGCACGCGCCCCCCGTCGACTGAATCCGTTAGAGAGACCTATCACGACACCATTGGGGCCGGATTGGACGGGGCGAGCAATGGACCGAGTCGGGGAAAGCGGCCTGGGGAGAGGCGGACGAGAGTTTTCGCTGCAAGTTGGTTTTCGGCCATTGTCGCTTTGTTTTCCGGCTTCTCGTGCGCTTTTTTTCGGCCTCAGCTACGGCCCGTTCGTTGGCATTGCATTGCAGTGACCTGAAGGATCCAGCTTGGGGACGCGGCGATCGACTGGAGGCTTGCAGCAGCTTGGAGGAGAGGCGCGAGAAGGCCGATTTTTTTTATTTTGCTCTTTTGATTTTTTTTTTGATTCCAGCCCCCTCCAGCAAGCACGGTTGGCCCGCCTTGAAATTTCATCAGCCGTTGCCAGAGAACGACGACTGGTTGTTTGGGGTTGAGGGGTTTTCCGGGGAGCACGGGGGAAGGCTTCGAACCAGAGCAAAACGATCACCCTCAACTTTTTGTCGTCCCACGTTGAGTGCACTTTTTTTCTTGCCGAATGCTCACCCGCCACTCGCATCCATCTCCACTTTCCAGGGCATTGACATCAAGTACAAGCACCTTAAGAAGAAGGTCCGAACGGAGCCCAAGTCGGAGGATCTTTACATCCGCCTGCTCGTCAAGCTCTACCGCTTCCTCGCTCGCCGCACTGACTCGCCCTTCAACAAGGTCGTGCTCAAGCGCCTGTTCCAGAGCCGCATTCACCGTCCCCCGCTCTCCCTCTCCAAGCTCGTCCGCCTGACCAAGGGCAGCGAGAAGCTGACTGCCGTCGTTGTCGGCACTGTCACTGACGATGAGCGTCTGCACGTTGTCCCCAAGCTGACCGTCTGCGCCCTCCGCTTCACGGCTGCTGCCCGCGCTCGCATTCTTAAGGCTGGCGGTGAGACCATCACCTTCGATCAGCTTGCTCTTCGCTCGCCCACTGGCAAGAACACCCTCCTCCTCCGCGGCCCCGTCAAGTCCCGCGAGGCGGTCAAGCACTTCGGTGCCGCACCCGGTGTCCCCAAGAGCACCACCAAGCCCTACGTCCGCTCCAAGGGCCGCAAGTTCGAGAAGGCCCGTGGTCGCCGTGCTTCTCGCGGCTACAAGGTGTAAAAGTCAACCAATTCAGCCGGTCAAAGTTGCACAGCATCTCTCACGTCATCTATCTACGGTTGTTGGTTGTGTTGGCTGTTGCTGCTACTTTGTCCTTTGTTTTGTTTTACACCAAACTGTCCCTGATTCCTCAACTACATGGCAAAATTTTGAAAATCAACATCCCTCGGTCCAATTCTTTCAAGTTGTTGTTCATTTTTCATGCGTGGTTGTGATGAAAGGGTAGAACATGGACTGGTTGAGATGGAGGAGCAGCGTCAGTTCAGTGAGCGAGGGTGAGGGAGAAAAAAGAAGACCAGCAAACAGAAGAAGTATATTTGAGGTGAAACGCGCGTTTCAGAATGAGACTACTCGTCATCTTCGTCGGTTTCAGGTCGTTCGTACTTGATGTAAATGCCCTCCTACAAAAATATGAAAACACGCATGGATGAGGGGTCCGTTTGTCAAAGTCTGCAATTTTTGTTATTTTGGTGTTATGGGTTTACCTCTGCTCGCCACACGTTCTCGTTGCTGGGACGTGCGTAGGCAGCAACTTCATGCTGTCCTTGGATGGGCCTGCCGAATTGATGGCGACCAGTGATGTGCAAGTACTGTTGAAGTGAAGAAGAAGAACGAGAAGAACAAAAACAAAGAAACAACAACAAACGAATCAGATTTGCGGTCGTTGACACCAGAAATCACTCTTGATGTGACAGCTAGTGGGGCAGAATTGCCATCAAGAAAAAGGATGGCTGTCTTACCTGACCAGTGGTAACGTGTCGCAAGCGAACGTCAGCGTTGCGCATCCAGTGAGAGCCAGTGCACTCTGCCTTCCAGTTGTCGCCTAGTCGCAATCAAACAAGCAGAAATGGATGAGATGCAGCATAGTCTTCATAGTCTTTCCTCGTCGTACAGAGCCTGGAGCAAAACAAACAGGAGCAAAATCAACCACACAAACTACCTACCAGCATCGCCGTTGCCGCCCTCGCCAAAAGCGCTCACTTCAACAAGACCCGAAAGCGGGGATTGGAATTGGTGGGAGTGCAGGTTTCGGCGGGTATTCAGGTGAGTGAGACGGACGACGTCGCCGCACTTGATCGGATGTCTAAGATTTGTGGAATAGAACGGACCGAAGGGTGAGAAAGGAGCTTGTCGATAGTCAAACCGGCACGCCAAATAAAACAGCACGACGACGATCGGATGATCTGAGCGATCGAGAACTGCACAGCGCAGCGCGAGCTGAACGGAGCTGAGCTGGCACAAGCTTGGCAGCGCCAAAACAAAACAAAAGCCTTACCCGCGCTCGCAGTACTCGTCGTGGGGGCCGCGCACAGTCCAGTAGCTGTTGGTGTCATCTGCTTGTGGGAAGCCCGTGACGGACTGCTGCGTCGAGCCCGTGCCGTACTTGACCTCATGCGAGTGGAGCTTGGCGCCCGTCGGTGCGTGCGTGAGTTTGACGACGCTTCCGCAAGTGACGTGCTCGTACCCTGTGGCGCCCCACAAGTTGAACCAGTTAGACTCGACACAAACGTCATGCAGGTGCGCGAGCTATGATGATCTCGAGTGAAACTGAATGGTACTGGCAGAGAGGAGACGTTTTCTCTCGTTTTTTTTTTTCTTCTTTGTTTCTCGAGTTGAGGAGGAGGGAAGAGGAGCGACCGATCGTGGGCTCTGGGGTGCGTTCGGTGCTGGGACTTACCAATGCTGGCCTTGGAGGCGTGGACGTGGGCAGTGACGAGTGGCAGGCCGCCCATCGCGAGCATGGCAGCGCAGAGCACACCAACCACAACGATCAACTTGGCTGAGAGTTGCATCGAGAAATCAGAAATAGTTGACTGCCGTCATGCATTTGAACGAACGCACAAACAAATCGTTCGTAGAATAAAAACGCAAGTAAGATGACAGGGTGATGCTGCTGCTGATGGTGCAAATACAACCTCACCATGTTTTCGATCTCGGGTCTTGGCGTTTTGCCTTTTGCCTCAGTCACCCAGTCCACCATAACAAAGCTCACTCGTTCTCTCTTTATTCCTCTATTCCATCCATTGCACTTTCATCGACCATTTCCATAGACCTTCGCTATTATTTAGAGTTGTTATTTTTATTTTTCGCGTCAAATGACCGATCCGTTCCCACCGTACATCCGACCAGGCAGCGACTCGCCAGGGCTGTTCGAGCCAGACACGTCCACATCCACACCCACAACGCCAACCACAGCCGCTTCACGACGCTTGGACGAGGTTTTTGTGCGGCGGAGCGAGTCGTCGTCGTCCTTGAGATCGGCCATGATGTCGCATCCGCAGCACCAGCATCAGCAGCACCAGCAGGCAGCAAGCTCGTCGTCGGCGTCCAGCCCACGGAGCGGGTCCTTGAAGCAAGTGTCCGTGTCAGACTCGGTCGTCGAAATCCGCCCCAGCGGCACCAGCAACACCAATAGCAATAGCAGTAGCAACACCAATAGCAATAGCAACAGTGGCAGTAAACCGCTGCTTCCTGTCGATGGTAACAGCCAGACGTCGCTGGTGAAGCGGCTCTCCAAAGCAAAGCTGCACGACGTGTACATGACGAGTCGTCTCGAGGCATATAGCGACTCGATTTTTGGTGTCGCCGCTACATTGATGGTACGTTGGCGCGCACTGCAGCGGGTTGGTGCTACCTCGTTTGTCATTTTTGCGGCGCTTTCCCTTTGCTCAAACCACCTGATCATCATTCGAAAACATGTTTGGGCATGTATCACAGGTCCTGCCATTGCAAGTCACCAAGCCGCTTCCTGATGATACAGACTTGGAGCACTTTTTGTACAGCATGCTCCCGCAATTTCTCATTTGTACGTTTCATTCTCGACGGCTGGAAATCCCCCCCCGTTTGCATTTGCAACTCACATCTCCACATCGAAACAACATCCAACAAACAGACCTCTCATCCTTTACAATCATTGCAAACATGTGGGCTTCTCATGTGCGCTTGTTCCGCTTGATCAAGCATGTGGACGACATTGTGACTTGGATCAACCTGTTCGTCTTGCTGTTTACTTCCTTTATCCCGTTCTCGTGCACACTGCTGGGCCGCTACAGCTCTTCCACAATAGCAGTCGTGATTGCCTCGTTGAACCTGCTGATTGTCGGTGGGTCGCAGCTGCTGATGGTGCGGTACGTGTCTTCACGGCCGCATTTGCTTTCATTCCTCGCTCGCAAAGCGTTTAACAGCAGTCCGCGCGGCGTGTGGATCCAGTGCTTGCCGCTTTTGGTGATTCCGACGCTCTGCAGCCTCGCTCTGATCAGCGCCTTCATTTCTGTCTATGCTGGCTGGGCGTTCCTGATCTTGCTGCTCATGACGCCGGCAATCAACTATTCGGGAAATCGCTACATTCGCCGCCGCTACAACACGGTGCTGCTGCTGGTCAACGACTCGCCCTTCCGCGACGGAGCCCTCGATCTGGCGCGTCTGCAGGGTTTTGCTGACGGCGTGTTTAGCTTGGCCGCCACCCTGCTCGTCCTTACCGTGGAGGTTCCAAGCACTCAGGACACTGACAACGCAGGGCTGGTTGGCGTGCTCGAGAACCTGTGGCCGTCCTATCTGTCGTTCGTGGGATCGTTCATGTTGGTGGCTATTCTTTGGCACGTCCACCATGTCATCCACTTCAACGTCGAGCGGTGCACCACGCTGATGGTGGTCTTTAACAACATTTCGCTCGCGTTCGTGGGCTTCATTCCGTTCTGCTCTTCGCTGATTACGGACTTTGCGACAACTGCGAGCTTTGGTGAAATTATTGTCGTCCAGCTTGCGGCGGGAACCATCTTTATTGCCGCCATGTTCCAAGCAGGCATTTGGGTGTACGTGCTGCTGCGTCCGCGAACCGCTCACACCAAGATGCGCATCCTGAGCGAAGAGGCCGAGCTGAGCGTTGACATTCGGTTTTACGTTTCCCTCAAGGTGGTGATTATTCCGCTGATTTGCAGCATTGCCTTCTTGGGCTCGTTTGCGAGCTACACGATTGGGTACATTGGCTTGCAGATGGCCTTCTTTGTCACCCCGGTGCTCTTCCTTCTCTCGCGCATGTCCGCCGCTGGTGAGGTGGCCGATCATTACTATGACGAGCAGTTTGACGATCGATCCGACAACGAGTCCGACGAAGAGCTCAGTGACGATGAAGATTTCGAGGTGATCAACCGCAGCCGAGCGCTGCCGCGCCTGCTCGAAACAGTGCTGAGCGTTTCTGCTCGACCCAGTTCTCCCAGTCGCTCGCGCTCCCGACCTGCGACCCCCGTGCAGGTCTCGTCCACTCCGCTTATCCCAACGAATCGGTTTAGTAATTCTACGACTGGAACTTCTGCCAACTCCCCGGTCGTTGGCGAATCTGCTCGATGACTGGATTTCGTTCGTTCTGTTGTTTTGACTCTTGCTTTCGCAGCCTCCTTTGTGCGAGTCGTGACAAGGGTGGTTTATCGCTTTCTTTTTTTTTTTCCTGGTTCTTTGATGACAATAATGTTTGATGCTCATTTTACACTTCCTTCCAAGTCTTTTGTTGATGGAACACATTCATCATAGAGGCACACATCCTCGCACTTAAATGCACAACAAGCGGGCAGACGCAGAGGAGGCAGGGGCCAAGGGGCCACGCTGCTTAGGCGTTGACAAAGAAGTTGCCAGTGACAGTGTTCTCAGTGTCGAGGCGGGTGGGATCCTTGGGGTCGATCTCGCCAAACCAGGTGGCAGAGAGGAAGCCAGTAGCGCCAGCGAACTGACCCTCACCAGACACAATGCGCCAAGCACCCTGGAAAGAAAAGACCACTGGGAGTGAGCAAGCGCTCAAAGGCACCATAACAAACAAGAATCAAAGTTGTTGCCGTACAGTGCCAACGAACGAGGTGCTGGTGACGGGGCGGAAAGCACCCTCGCCCTCAACGTGAAGAACGTGCGGCTTGGCGTCGTGAAGGCCGAACGAGATGGTGCCGTTCTCCCTGAAGGTGGCAGAGAAGTCGGGGTTTTGCTTGTAGTCGAAGATGGTGGCGTCCCAGACAGCTGCAGTTCAAGCAGAAAGCCAACCAAAAATCAACAGGACGGTGTTAGTCAAAGTTCAACCAAAAGCAAGAAGCGAATGGAGTGTGACTGAGAATAAAGAGGAGAGGGTGAGGCTCTGAGATGAGAGAAACCGCGTCTTCCGCTCCCGTGACCGAAGGAACAAAGCGGTTGTCCCCCAACTTCCCTCTTGGAACAAAAGGTAGGCACCATGACATACCAAGGGGGCCGGGGAGCGACTGGACGGTGGTCACAAAGCCAAGGTTGGGGTCAATGCTGGTCTGGAACTTGGTGGTCGTGGCCGCAGCGTGGATCTGCGTTGCAGCACCATTCCAATCACACAAAAAAAGGCGGGGAGTTCACAGTGAGTTGACAAGAAGGTCGGTTTGACAGCGGAACGCGCAATGCAAGCAGCAGAGGAACGGAAGGAAGATCACGGGGGAAGGAATCAATTTGGATTCGCATTCGCGTTGGGAGCTTACGGGGTCGGTGGTAGCGTTCTGGATGCTGCCGCGGAAGAGGAGGGTGAAGTACTTGGGGACGAGCTTCTGGCCGTGGGCGACAGAGCCAGAGGCCACAACGAGCGCGGCGAGGATGGCGACGGTGAAGATGACGGAAGAGCGCATCTGAACAATAATAAAAAAAAAAATAAAATAAAAATAAGAAAGAGTGGTTTTACAAAAGAGGGAAGCGGGGTGGGAAAAAAAAGCAAAGGGAGAACGGGCTGTTGAGATGGGTTGCAAGAGTTGGTGCATGGGCAGTGTGACGACAAAGACTTGAAAACACACACAATGGCTGTAAGAGAGTGAGTGAGTGAGTGGGAACGCAAAGGGAAAGGAAAAGGAAGAACGAAAAGGAGGAAAAATCATCATTGCGAACAAATTGCAATTGAAAGCGATTTTTGTTGTGGAAGAGCGGGGATTCCCCCGAAAATGGTTGTTGTTGAGTGGTATTCGTCGTTGAGTCGATGCGAAAATTGAGCAGATGATAAGATTGGATGAATGTTCTGAAATGAAAATGCAAGCAGCGAAATAATGTATGGGGGAAAAAGCACAAAAAACAAAAGATTGAATCCTTGTGCTGCTCGCTTAGCCTCCTGGTCGACACTCTCGCCTGCTTCTTGGCGACACTCTTAAATACACGACATTGTCACATTCAATCCTAGCATGCCTCAGCGGGTGTTGTAGGCCATGTTCCTGTTCAGACGGTCAAAACATTGGAGAAAAACTCCATTCTTGTGCATTGGATTCTCTGTCCCGTTCAATCTTTCCCCCTCATTTTTCACAATACATGTACTCTCAAGTACACGCTATTGTACCCCCCCCCTGCGGCCATTCTAGCATGCTGCAGTGGGGTGATTCAGGCCAGGTTCCGACAACCTTCCTTCCTCGATTCGATTTCTCTTCCTCAAAGCACTGAATCCAACGTCCACCTCGATCGTACTTTGTGTATTGCTTATAGGTATACTTTGCCATTGTTTTCCCCTTTGTCACTCTCGTGCGAGTCTGAGTCTGCAGTCTGAGTTTTTTTCTTTCACTTTTTTTTTGGTTGGTTTTGACAGTTTCTCGCTCTCTGTCTTGTCCTCCCCCATCCATTTATTTCCATCCCCATCCCCAAGTTGAACTCCGAGTCAAACGTCCCCTCCCCCCCCTTGAGCGTCTGGGACTGACCTTTTGATGATTGAAGGATTGAAGAAGGATTGGATTTTTTTGATTTTTCACTTTTGTGAGATCGTTGCATTGAAAAAGCCCATGCGAGCGGCTTGTCCTCGCTCCGTCGTCCCCGTTTCCCCCACTTGGAGCCGAAGCGTGGCACTTTGCATCACAGCACTGGGACACTTCCTGCCATCAGCCATCTGCGTTGCAGTCGGCGAGTGTGACGGCGTGCGGGTTGCGATGGAAGCGCAAAGGACCTCGTGTTTGGGGAAAGCATTGCGCGCCCTTTTGGATCCACAGCCAAGAGCCACGACCGCTCGTTTGCACTCACAGACGAGCTCATCAGTCGCAGATTGTCGCATTGCGCATCGTGGATGCCGCTTCTGGGAGGGCGGGAAAGAAGGGTTTGGGGGAAAGCTGTTGCCCGCGCGTCGTCGTCTCTTCCTCGTCTTCGCTCGCCCTTCCCCCGCTCTGCATCGAATCTGCATCCACTCATCTCACATGCTCACTGTTGCGTGCTCCCGTTTGAACGCTATGCGTGTTTTGGGTTGGATCCATTCGCAGGTCTCGAGCAAGAACGAGAGAAACCCTGTCTTTGTCCAAAACCAAAGCTCTCTCTCTCTCTTTCCGCCCAACTCTCGAACTCGAAAACACACACATCAAGTCATCTCGGTGAGGTTCTGGTAACAAAGCAAAACCAATGGCGTTGTTGCCGGGAGCAGTTCGTCCGACCCTTGGCGCTGGCCTCGGTGGCACGGGCCTTGGCGGTATGGGCGGTCTTGGAGCCGCGGCTCCCGCGCTCGGCGGTGGAGCTGCTGGACTTCCCCGACTCGGTGCCCTGCCCGGCGCTGCTGCTCCGATTGGTGGGGGTCTTGGTGGACTTGCACCGATCGGTGGTCTGGCACCCGCTGGAGGCCTTGGAGGCCTTGGAGCACCTCGACCTGCTGTTGCTGGTGCTGGTGTCGGCGGGCTGGGCGGCTTGGGAGGCTTGGGAGGCTTGGGTGCGCAACCACTCGGCGGCGGCCTCGGCCTCGGTCAACAGAGCGCCATGTTGGGAGGCCTGGGAGCTGCGCCTGCTGCAGCGGCAGTGGCGCCCGCAGCACCTCCTCTGCCCCCGCCGCTTGTGATCACCTCCACCTTGACGAACGCTTCCTATTCTGCGTCAGGTGCAGCGGCGGCCGCCGCCCTCGCATCCTCATTCCGACAGCTGGCTGCCACTGTCGACGAGTGCGTACTGCAGGGCACCCCGGCAGCTGCACGCAAGCTCGAAGCATTGCTCATGCAGCACCGCCCGTCCTTCATCAACCTGCTCAAGAACCCTGCCAAAAACCCCGCCGATCGGCAACGCGTCGAGAAGGGCGAGGCAGTGTTGCGAGGCGAAAGCCGCCGTCTCTCGCCAGACTTTGTCAAGCAGGCGCTCAAGCTGAGCGACCTCCTGCTGTTGAACGAAATCGTCTGCGCCGAGTTTCTGCAGGACGGCGTCGAGCAGCAGGACCAGTTTGGCCACGATCCAGTTGTTGCAGCGGTGCACTTGTACCACCTTGAGCGTCGCTTTTTGCTTGGCTCGCTTCTCCAGTTGATCAAGGCCCGCATGGCCTCCGAGGTGAGCGAGCAGCTCATCGCCGTCGTTCGCCGTTTCGTGGACACGCTGGTTGAGACGGACAGCGTGCGCATCACCATCATTACTCTGATCGGCTCGCTGGAATCGACCATGAGTGCGCTGCCCTACCCCGCCATCCAAACATCCTACATGCGCGAGGAGCGCAAAACGCTGGCAGAGTGTCTGTTTTACATGGCCTATCAGTCCTCGTTCAACGCGAGCGAATCGCTCAAGCTTCTTGCCTTGCTTCGCACCTCCGCGTCAAACCAAGAGCTGCATCACCAACAGCAACAGCAACAGCAGCAGCAACAGTTGTTGCAGCTCCAACAAGACTCGAGCGCCAGCGCTGCCAGCGCCAGTAGTGGTGCTTCTTCGATCAACAAGTCCGATCGCAGCGAACTTCGTGACGTTCCAAACCAAGTCACTGCCACGCTGCTCATGACCGCCCTGGCGGTTCTCGACGTCCTTCGCACGGACGCCGGTGAGTGGGACAGTGGTGCAGTCACCAGCCCGGCCCCGCGCGTCGCATCTGCTGTGATTGCTGGCGGCGCCGTCGGCCTGGCCAACAACTCTGACTTTATCCGTCAATTCGACCAAGAGCTGTCACGCAGCCAGGCTTCTTCTGCGGCATCCAGCTCGAGCTCTGCGGCCATCGTCCTGAGCACTCCAGCTACGCTCGATGCCCCGCTTCCCGCAACAGGCCCTGCGTTGAACTCTGTGCTGTATCTCGCGTGGTCCCTCTTTTTGCACAATGCGCCCGCGGCTGCCACAGCCTTCACAAACGCGGACAACGATGTCGACACCCAAATTTCGCGGTACTTTGGCGCAGCGTTGGAGCAAGGCGCCTTCTTTTACCTGCATTCCAAGCTCATGGCGTCCCACAGCTTTTCGCTGCGGGATGAGAATCGCGAGTTTTTCGTGTCCAAGCTCGACGAGTTTATCTGTTCCATCTTTGAGTCCATGCGCCCGCGCATCGAAGAGCTGCGCAGCATCTGTGACGACGACTTTGCCCGGATGCGCAACTGCTTCACCGAGGAGGACTTGCTCGAGGCACAGGTGCGTCAGCTCCAAGACCAAATAGCCGAGCTCTCGGCTGACATTGGCGCCTCGTTCACGCTCAATTCTGGGCGCGGCGGAGCCAATTATGGCCGCGGCAATTCGGACAATCGCAACCTCTTCAACTGGGGCACTGGTGCCGGCGCGGGCGGTTACTTTGACGCGACGACGGCGTTTTACGGCTCGAGCGCGCGCGCAAACAATGAGCAGCAACACCTTCAGTACTTGCAACAGCAACTGCAGGAGCACATTGAACGGCGCGATGCGGTGATTGAACAGCGCAAGCGCGCTCTCGATCAGGCGGGTCACACACCGTTTGACGATTTTCTGCGTTTTGTCGCCGCAACCTACCGTGGCCAGCCCGAGCTGTGCCTCAAGTTCTGGGATATCGCCTCCGTCTCTGGCTCGCTCAATCTCCCCCATTTCATCCACGTGACTGCAGAGGCGCCCGTGTCGTATCTGGCCGCCTTCCTCGAACTGCTGGTTGCACTTTCGTCTGGCATGCAGGCCGCGAACGCCACGTTCAGCTTCTTGAGCGGCTCCAGCAACAGCCAGCTCCACGGACTGGGCGTCTCCTCGGGCGCCAGCCGCATCTTGTCCTGGTCGTCCCTCTTTATCAACTTGAAAAAGTACGTGGACGAGCTCGCCGCGAACCCGACTGGCGAGATGGCTCCGTACGAGCTCGATACAACCGTGTCGACGCTGCGTCTCATCCGCCAGGTCGTCAGTGCCAGCCCTTCTGCCTTCAGCTCGCTCAACAAACCCGAGTATGTGTCCGACGCTCTCTTTGGCCTGCTCGGGTCCCGTGTCCCGGCCAAACTCAAGGCCGAGATTGTGTACGCCCTGGCAGCATTCGTCAACAGCACCTCTTCCGCCGACGACATGTGGCTCCTGTTGAGCAAACACAGCGTTCTGAACGGCTCCCGACAGGCGAACGGTGATCGCAACGTGGATATTGCAGGGGATGCAGCCGCTGGCAGTGGTGTGTCCGCTTCTGGCGCGAGCGCTCTTGTTGCTGGTGGTGCTGCCGCGGGACCGAGCGCCATTCGATTGGCTGGCTTTGTCGAAGGTGGCATCCGCTACGAACTCGAGCAAATCGAGGCCAACGAGCGCGTTTACACGTACACGCTTGCCTTCCTGTACTTGCTCAACCGTTTGGTCGACTATTCGAGTCCCATGCTGCTCGGACCCTACGTGGGCTTCCTTCGCGATCGCGTGTTTTTGCGATTCAACACACGCGCGTACCTCTGCCCGAAGCAAAAGTGGCAAATGGCTTCTGCTTGTCTGCGTCTCTTCCTCTTGGCCATCGAAGCGTACACGCCGACCGTCCAAGATTTGGAGAGCAGCTCGGGCGAGATGCCGACGCCGAGCTTGTCCAATCTGTCCATTAGCAGCCGCGGACAAGCCAACGACGGCACCAGCCTGTCTGTCGTCAATCCAGGGCTCGATTTGCTCGTCACGCTGCTGAACAGCTCCGAGCTGGCGCGCAAGGTCGTGTGGATTGTCGACCAGGGCATGTCTGCCTTGAACGAGGACTTTGATCGCTCTGCCAGCTCGTCGGATCCGCAATTGGCAGAGTCCAGCCGGGCTTTTGAAGAAGCAATGCTCTGGTCTTTGCGGCTGCTCGAGCAAGTTTTCCAAGCGCAGGGCTCCCTCATCGAGAAGATCCGCCTCTCGAATACCAGCATCACCGTGTCGTCGCTCGACCGCCTGCTCCTCACGATGCATTCTGACGCCTCGCGACTGCCGACCACGCACGCCATCCAAATCGCCAAACTGACGGGCTACCACCGTCGTCCCGAAATCTGCTATCGCGCGACGCGTCTGCTGCACTGGCTCGGTCAGGTCGCCACGGCACGCGTGACGCTTGTGCACCTCATCCAACAGTCCGGTGAACTGGGCAACATTTTGCAAGGCCTTCGCCAACGTCTGGCCGAAGACGAATCCGAGGAAGAGGAGCTGGAGCGCTGGCTGCCCGTGACTCAAGGCGACTTGGTGATGGCGTCGGCCGACCAACAGCTCTCGGCCAAGGATGGGTTTGATGCCACATCGAGCGCTGATGTCGACACACACGTCGATGCCATTGCCCAGCTTGCGTCCAACGCCCTCGTGTCGCCCGCGAGCTCTGAGTTTATTCGCCGAGAATGGGCACCTGTCGAGTCGCTCCTGCTGGGCGCAGCTCGTTCGCCCCTTCACCGTGACGAGCGTTTGCATGACGCGCGCATGAGCAACGCGACGCGCCAAGGCATTCTCGCCCTGTTGCTGGACTGTCTTCAGACGCAGCCTGCGCCAAACCTTGCTCACCTGCTGCTTGGCTTTGAGGTCTCGCGCCCCGTGCCTACATCCACGCTGCAAGACCCCAACACGCCGCACGCCATGCTGACCTGCTTCCACGCAGTGATTGACATTCTCGATGCTGGCCTGGTGTCACGTTACGGATCGGACGTGATGCGATTCCACCCTCGTCTTGGAGAGCTTTGCTACCAGCTCATCCACGAGCTTTGCGTCAACCGCCTCACCACTGGCCCTACGATGCGCTTCCTTCGCAACCACAATGACTTTTTCTACCGCCACGTCAAGTACCTGCCGGCGCGTGGGCGACCCGATTCGGCCATCCGTCGTGGTGTTGTGCCCGCCTCTGCTCCTCTCGGGCGCAGCTACTCTGACCTGTGCTCCTTGCACCAGCGCTCGTGGTTGCTCCGCACTCTGGCGATCGAAATCCACATCACCGCCCAGAGTGGCCAGCGATCGCACACGCAGCGCCTCCTCCAGCTGCTGTTTAGCGAGAATGCGTGGTCGTCCTCCGGGCTCGACACGGATGACGCAACGGACGAGTATGCTCTCGAGGACGATCGGATGGACGGCGACTATGACGACGACGCATCCGAGTTTTCTGCAGGTGCAGGTGGTTCGGATATTGGCTTTGGCTATGCTAGTCGTGTGTACGGTGACTACCACAGCAATGGCGGCAGCACGTACTTTGAGTCCGACGACAGCCTGTACCAATCCGGCGTGGACAATGACTCGCTTGCTGCGGCAAACGACATGGCTGCCTGGCGCGGCCGAGCGCGACCGAACGGACGACGCACCGGCGCTACCAAGAAACAGCGCATGGAGCAATCGCGCATCCGCATGCTCGAGATCCTGGACACCATCGACCTCACCTTTACCGAGCCCGAAATGCCGGCCCTCCCGAGCCTGCCCGCCGTGATTCAGTTGGAGGAGTTTGAGATGCTGAACGAGCGGGATGTCCGCGTCATCGATCTCAAGCACCTGTACACCTTCCTCCGACAGGTTACTGGCGCCGACGACGGGTTCCAAGTCAGCCACAGCGTGACCCACGACATTCACAATGTCCTGTTCTGGTGCCTGCATCGCAATCAGTCCCGCGAGCTCTTCCATGGCAAGGCGCGTCTGCTGGAAGCGTGGCGCCATGTTGTGGAAATTTCCCTGACCAGCACGTTCGAGCTCTTTTTCGAGCTCGAGACCAAGGCGGACGTCCTGTACGAGCTCGTGCTCATGCTTCTTCCAAAGATTAGCGCTCCCGACTGCGCCATTCCCCTTGCCTCGTCGATGGCGGGCGTTGCGCTCACGTTGCTCACGCGATTGCGTCAGCACAGTGCCGCCCGCATTGCCCTCGGCTTGGACGCGCTCTCGCTGGGCGGCGCTTCTGCCTCCAACAGCGAAGCGCTCTTGTCCAACCTGTCGAGCATTGTCTCGACTGCCTCCACCTCCCGTTTGCCGGTGGACCAGCTGCACGCCATTCTTCGCGGGCTGCTTGCGGGTATTCTGCGGGCTGGGTCCTCCAAGCCGATGCGTGGCAACCTGTATGGCGCCCTGTTGAATTACATCCAGCTGGCGCAGCCTACCGGAGGCATGGTGACCTCGCCCTTCCAGGCTGCCTCCAACAGCATTGCACTCTCGTCGTGGCTCCCGCGCCAGCAGCGCGGCGATGGCATGCTGGGCTCTGCCGCAGTCGGCACTGACGGTCTGGGCACCCAGCAGCGTGCACTGATCCAGGGCAATGCCGACATTTTTGCCAGCCACGGCGAAGTGTTTGTGCGCACGCTTTGCAGCGATGCCCGCGATGGCCCAGAAGTCTGGAAGTCCATGGCGTTTGCCATCCTTGACACGCTTGTGGGCAGCGACCGCTTCAACAACAAGTGGATGATGTACGTGACTGAGCGCGGGTTTTTGAAGCAAGTTGTGGCAGACCTTGCGCTTGAGGACGTGCCGCTGCGAGAAATGCTGGTGGAAAACCCAGCATCGCTCAACCCGCTCTTCGTCTACGAGTCCAAGATGGCCTTCCTGCTGCGAATCGCCAGCCAAGGCCGCGATGGCGCCGAGCGTCTGCTTCAGTTCCGTCTGCTGCCAATCCTGGGCGACTGCGGATTCATTGACGCTCGCCCTGATGGTGGTGCGACGGCCAGCGGCTCGGGCAACGGCAACGGCACGCGCGTGCTTTCTGCCATGCTCGCGGACGACATGGAGGCGGATGGCGCTTTCGTGCCGACCTCCCTCGAGCGGTACCATCGATTGGTCTTGCCCGTGCTTCGTGTGGTTCTTAGCGTGCTCTCGTCCTGCCCGCACCACCTCGATGCCGCGCGTCAAGCGCTTGCCTTCATCAACCGCCACGCAGAGACGTTCACCACAATTCTTCGCGACAGGCTGCCTCGCCTCACGCTTGCTGCGCTCGAGGAGCTGTCGTTAGTGACGGCCATTTTTGCGCAGGTTGCCGAGCACGACAGCCTGATTCAGGATTCTCTGCAGGCGCGTGCTTCGCGCTTCCATCAGCTCATCATCGACCTTCTGCCGCGATTCATGCCGGCCCTGATTGTTGCGGCTGGCAGCAAGGTTGCGACCAGCTCGGCGCACTCCAACACGCTCGCCGCATCGTTGACTGTTGGCCCCCCAACAACCTTTATTGCTACCAGTGGCGACAGCAGCCTCAGCGCACGAGAATGGTGGGCCACTCGCGCCGTCGAGTTTTCGCAAGCCGAGCAGCGTGCCGCGCGTGTGGCTGCCGAGCAGATCTGCGCCAACCTTGTCAGCTACTGTCATGCTTTGACCCTGTCTGACAGTCGAGGTGAGGAGTATTTTGGTGTCAACGAGGTGGCAGGGCATTGTGGTGTGTTTGAAGACTTTGAAAAAAAAAATCGAATGAGCTAAACCACAAGATTGTTTTGGGTGTAGGTTCTGCAATCAACCGCCGAGTTCTTTTCCTGCCCACTTTCTCGACCAAAGCCCGCAACTTGAAGGTAGTGTGACTTTTACCAACAAAAACTTTGTCGTTTTGTTTCATGTCTTGTTGTTTCATCGCTCACCCGATCTCAATCCCTTTTTATTTTTCGTTTTTTTATTTGCTTTGTTTTCGTTCTGTTCACTACAGGCAACGTCAGTGCGCACCAGCCGACATTGGGCTTGATGACCCACTTTTTGCAATCGTGCGTCGTTTCGCTGCTTCAAGTCGCCGATCACCACAAGCGGATGCTGTATCGCGCTTCCCACGTTTCCGAACTCAGTAGCGAGGAAGTTTCTCAGGTACGCCGCCGAGTTTGCAATTGGGCAGTGTAGTGTTTGTCTTGTACTGACCAATTCATTTTCGGTCTTTGTGTGATGACGCTCGAAATCTGGCAGCTTGCGGCAGACTCTGGCATCCCATTCACCAGCGACATTTCCACCTCCCAACGCCAGGATTTGGCGCGTGTTCGCTTGATGCAGACGGCCGCAGAGGACGCCAACATGATTAATTCTTTGTTATGTGAGTTTTTGTCGACAGTTGCGAGCCATCTATTTGCAGCATCTGAGTGTATGGAATACTGACCATGTCCGTTCTTGACTGGTTTCTGCACAGACATTATTGAAAACACCGTGTTCTTGCTGTGGCAACACCTCGAATACTTTTTGGTGCATTTCAAGCCGCTGGGTCAGCTTGCTGTGGTGACGCGACCAGGCGCATTTACAGATAACACACTGTCATCTCCTGCTCGCAACGGCGCGGACGCGTCCAGCGACGCGCTTGGGTTTGCACTGCAGTCGGCGTCTGTCGCAAATCTCACTGCTCACGACATTGAGCAGCTGCAGCAAGATGCGCTCACTGCGCTGCGAGATGTTCTTACTCAGATTTCCAGCATCAGCGAGGTTAGCGGAATTTTTGCTTTTTGGTTTTTTGGTTTTTGATGATACCTTGGTTTTGCGTTGTTGGTGCTCACCATTTTTGTTTCCTCCTCCTTTTTTTCTCCTCTCTCCTTCATGTGCAGGCTCAGCTCGAGTTCAAGCCGAGCACATCTTTCACGTTTGCTCACTCCATCGTCCGTCGGCTTCGTGATTTGCTTGTTCTTGGCGGCAAGCAATAAAGGGCTGTTGCGACAAGAAGCTATTTTTCCCCTTTGTGTTGTTGCGATTGTTGTGCGTGTGTGTCTTTTTGTTGTTGTTGTTGTTGATTGAAACGTTCGTTCTTGCCTCCTTGACCCATACTCCCCATATTCCATCTTCCCACGTCTTTCCTGTGCGATTGATACACAGCAAGGTTGCCCCATTTTTTTCCACTCTACATTTTCAACTTCCCGCCTTTTTCGTCCTCCCGCTTTCTCTTTCCCCTTTCTCTTTCCCCTCCCCCTGTCCTTTCTCTTTTCCCGCCAAAACCACCCCATCTCATTCATTTCACACCCGATGCTGCAACGACCGTCGTTCCCGGCGTTCGACTCTCCGCAGCGTGCTGGCGGTAGTGCATCCTCAGCCACCAACGGCAATGGCAATGGCTCGTCTACTGCTCCGACGCTGGTTGTGCCAGCAGGAACACGGCCGACCTCGCGCAACAAGGTGAGCCCTGGCCCCCCCCCCTCGCTTTCTGTCTTTGTCCATTCCCAAGTGTCCCCTCTGGTGCAGAATGGAGATGGCAGAGACAGCAGAGAAAGCTCCGTGTGCCACAGACGGAAGCGCGAGCTCGTTTTCGCACTTGTCGCTCTTCCATTTGCCGTGTGGTCCAGAAGCGCGCCTGTGGCTCGCGTGCATTGTCGAGTGACATACCAATTGCTTGCTGCGACGCCTTTGTTGTTGACATCGGAGAGTGTATGATGGGGAAAGAGGGGAAGCGAGGAGGGAAGGTCGTCTGTTTCAAACAAGTGCGACACTGTGAGCATATGTGAGACGATGGGACTGTTGTTCCCCGGTTCTCTGCCTCGGTTCTTCAATTGGGCAACGAGGGTGCGTGACGAGCTGCATCCACCCAAAGAGCAGAGTAGAGGGAGAGAGAGGGAGAGAGGGAGAGTGGTGAATGGGGTTGTACTCTTTGCTTGGGAGTGCGGCATCGGGGGAAGTGGGAAGTTCTCGCTGTCGTCCAGCAGATTACGCCCATACAATACACGGCAGCCAACTCACTCGTCATTCATTCGGTGAGCAGTAAGGGCATGGAATTGTAGATGAAGTGAGTTGAGTGACGATGAGGGAGGAGGATGAGAACGAGAGGACGAGACGACGAGGAACCCGAACAGCATCGGCCGATTCTCAACCGCTGCGACACACAATGCTGGTTCAACGCAACGCATGCAGAACGCAATACGACCAGCTCCGACGAATCGTAAATTCAAGCAGCAAACATGACGAGAAGGAACAAACACAGAGGACTTGTGACAGACAAAGCAGCAACAGTGGGGGTGCGAGGTTGCCTGTCACACGAGCATTTTCGATCAACAATCACAACATTGGCACAAGTTGGTCATGGGCGCATGTTTGGTCCTTTTTTTCGGTTTGACTGGCGTGTTGCTGTGTGGGTGGTTGTGGCTGTGGTTGTGGTTGTGGTTTTGTCTGAGCGAGTGCGTGAGCTTGTTTGTTTGTTTGTTTGTTTGTTTGTTATTGTTTACCTCGGCTGACTTGATCTTTTCCTAAATCGAACTGCGAAAAACAATTTTGGCCTCCATTCGTTCAGGTCCGTCTCGCTCCTGGATATGGATTGAACGACTGGGTGCGACTCACACGCGAAACGGGCATCGATCTGACTGGCGGCGTTGGCCGCCAACACTTGCTGCGCGTGACGCTCCGCGATTTGCAAAAGCATGCGTCACGCACAGACTGTTGGATGGCGCTGCGAGGCAAGGTGTACAACATTACGCGTTATGTGGCATATCACCCAGGCGGTGAAGCCGAGTTAATGAAGGCGGCCGGTCGCGATGGCACCCAGCTGTTCCAAGACATCCATGCGTGGGTGAATGCCGAGTCCATGTTGGAAAAGTGCTTGATTGGCTTCTTGGTCCCGGACAATCCGTACGCGGAGGACGAGGACGAGGACGACGATGACAACGGCGACAAGATGGAAGGCCAATTGACGCGCGACAACAAGATGATTGTTCCGTCCGCGGGTGGCAGTGCCAGCAGTCTTTCCAGCAGCACAAGCAGCAGCAGCAGCAGCGGTCGGGTGGCTCGTGCGAGCGCGTCGTCCGTGTTTGCCCAGCCGCTCACCATCACGACGTCGAACAAGCGCCTCGGCCCATCCTCCAGCGCATCCAACCTCTTCTCGGCGAGCGAGATGGCCCGACTTTCCAAGCAGTCCGTCGTCCAACAGCCGCCAATGCCATCTGTCGTGGCGCCATTGACGACTTCCGGCGAGCCTGGCGTCCGCTACGACTGGTATGAAACATCCACCCACATTGTTGTTATTCTTTACGTGAAGGGCGTCACCAAGTCCGACATTGTGCAAGAGCGCTTTGGTCGAGACTCCATTGCCCTGGAGCTGCTCGTTGTTCCTCCAGTAGTTTCTGCGGGTCCTTCTCCAAGCGGGAGTGTCGACAAGCTCCCCGCCATCAACAGCCATGCTGCGTCGCCAGCCACCCAGGCCAAGCGGCGGCTCTTTTTCCGCGCTGATCTTGGTACCACCATCCAATCCGAGTTGTGTGTCACCAACGTGGCTGCTGCAAAGCTTGGCGTGTCCTTGCCCAAGGCCCAACCCGGCACAATGGTTCGCAAACTTGGCGCGGTCAGTCAAGAGTGGATGCCGTGGACTTCCACTCCTGACATTGGTGGCACAGCTTCTCCTGTTCTTGCCAATGTCGCTCAGCCGATGGTCACTCAACCCGTTCACCTCTCCGGCGGCATCAGCTCTCCAGGTGAGTAGTTTGCTGACGTGCCGTGAGCGTCGTGTCCTGATTGTTGCTGAGCTCATTTTTTGTTGTTTTGCTTTTGGTTTATGTTCTTCCGATTCAGTCTCGACGCGATTCAACGCAGGCCGAGTCACTGCCATCAGCACCGCCAATCACAACACTGTTTGGCTGCGGGTGGTTGTTCCCCTGCCATTGCCGCGCATATCCACATCACAGTCATTGAGCGCTTCCAGCTTGCCGGATGCCATTGACGGTTCCTCCAGCGTTCTGCTTCCGGAGGAATCCGGCGATGCCGTGGGCATTGTTGGCATTGCGCAGCACGTCGATTTGGCACTGCAAGTCGAGTTTATGAACATTTCACGTCCTTACACGCCTGTGCGCGTGCGAGCACTGCCCAGCGGCACAGCTGCCGAGCTCGAGTTCCTTGTCAAGCGGTACAACGACGGCTTGTTTACGCCAAGCCTCACACGCTTGCGCATCGGCGACATGATTGACGTTAGCGGGACGCTGGGCGTGCCAGTAAGCCTGGGCTCTCTGCATCGCATTGGAATGGTCGCCGGAGGCACTGGCATCACGCCAATGCTGCGCATCATTCGCAATTGCGTTGGTGAAAACAAGCGACGCCACATGGTCGGGCAATCTCCGCTTGTTGTAGCGCTGGTCTTTTGCAATCAAACTGTGCAAGATATTCTTGCGTACAGCGAGCTTCAAGCGCTGGCAGAGATGAATTCGTGGTTCCACGTGCACCACGTTGTACATTATGCGCCTGGCACCGAGGGCGAGCAGAGCTCGATCAAGAGCTTCTTCCAACCGGTCGCCTTCTCGCAGGCATCGTCGTTCTCCAATGCTCAGCGCATGGACGTGGCGCCTGCGCTGCCACCGAGCGATCAAGCATTGAATGCACCGGATCCAGCCACCTGCTCGTATGGCATTGTCAATCCAACCATCCTTTGCGAGCACCTGCTGCAAGTTCTTGGTTGCACGCCAGAGTCCTCTGTGGCGGACTCGTCCAGCTCCTGCTCAATGAGGGTCGATGAAGACGAAGTACCAACACTGGCCACCAATGTAGGCAGTGGGCCTGAAGGTCGACCGTCCATTTTTATCTGCGGCCGACCCACTTTCATGCGCGACGTCACTTCGATGCTGCGCAATGAACTTGGCGTGCGAGCTGAGGACGTTCGCAGCTTTAATGGATAGCGTCCCTTATGCAGCTTGTTCATCTGTTGTCTTGTTGAACTCGTGCGGATCCATCTCATGGAAACAAAAAAAAAAAGTTATCGCAAAATTCGAAATACATTTATTTTTCATCTTTAATGTTGGGCTAGTACATTTTGTTTCTATGAATTGGATAACAATATTCAGGGTCTCTTAAGGGGATGGAAGCAATGCCCACGCCTCGAGACCAGCGATGAAGAAATCTGTCTTGTCCGTCAAAGGTCGGTTGTCGAACGTCAGGCACGGCTTGGTGGCTCCGTGGTGCAGCGCGTTGTCAAACCAAAGGCCAAACCCGCCGCTGAAAGAGAGGAGCACACAAGGCCAAGTGAGTACGGAGGCCCAAGCCAAACAACCTGAATCCGAACGAAACACAACAATACGTACTCGCCACCACCCATAGCGATGCCGTCAATAGTCCCATGCATAAAGTAATGATTGGCAAAAGTCCAACGAAAGACCTCAAAGGTCGGAGTGAGGCGGAAAAGGAAGCATTCGCCAGACCCAATGTAGCCTTCGGTCACTCGGAACGGCTCCGACGCATATGCGCCAAATTTCTGAAGAAAGCCGGTTCATAGTGAGAGACCATCGCAGTTTGACGATTCATCACGAGTACAGTCGAGTTGCACCAATCCACTTACGTTGCCATCCATGTCAGTGATGAGTAATACAACAGCATGTTCTCGAATATGAAGTTGGTTGCGATAAAATGTCTTCAAGCTGATTCCATGCGCAAAAGTGCTGTAGTTGATGTGCCACGGACTATCACGCACTCGCAGTGGCAGTGCGTTGATAATCTAGCAGAATTCAAGTCATGGCCGGTTAACACAAAAAAGAGTTTCATCACAAAATCCGAAAAAGAGTTTGATCACAAAATCCATCTTTGGCTTCGTGAAACTCACCTCAACAGCCATTTCACGAGTCAAGATTGAGGATTGTGAAACAAAATCAAGGCTCACTTCGACAGGATGAGCCATTCTGAGACAAAAAGAAGCCAAATAGAGATGAGTTGACGACAAGAAACCAGACTTTCGTTTCAAATGTCAAGGTTTCAAATGTCAAGCTGGAACAAAAGGCAACGCACTGTTGTGGCTGATATCGGGGCGTGGTCTCGCGCAACGCTTCTGTAATGCCAGACAGATTGAGGACCGAATCGGGCTCAATGTGATCCGCGCATTGGAAGAGATGGACCAAAACCGAGTCGACACTGATGCCAAGCAGATAGAGAGGCAAGTTCAGAAACAGTCCACCAGGCAACGAGGCACTTTGCCCCGCCTCCTAACTTACTATTTGACGCTGATGGCAAGCCAATAGCGGGCCTTATAGTCATCGTCCTGGTCAATCGGAATAGCAGCCGCACTGCCCTCAATGGTGATGGCGAGATACCGCACTTCTTGTGGATCGACATTTAGCGCAGTCTGTCATGGCGGAGGCGGGTTAGTTGAGGACTTCCAGAACAAAACAAAGCCACAACAAAGCCAAACCCCCAAAAAACCACAAATTCAATAACTTCGTACCGCTGAAATGCTCTGCGCGGGGAAGGCTTCAACCACCTCATACGCAATCAGTCGCGTCAAGGAGCAATGGAAAGAGTAAGGATCGACCCCTCGATTCACCACTATTGGGTCGTCGTCGTCAGGGTGGAAGACAATTTCGGCAGGAGAGATGCTCAAGATGCCGTACACCGTGCCTCGATTGGCAGTCAACAGGTAGCACGAAATTGAGCACTGGTTGTCGGATATTTGGAAGAAGCGTTCCAAATTGAGCGGGATGTCGCTATCGTACACGGGATTTTCACGTGGCACCTCCTGCGTCAGCGACTGTGGCTGCGTCTGTGGTTGTTGTTGTTGCTGCTGCTGTGGCGGAGATGACCTGTCGTCTGCCCAGCCCAACGTCAACACGGACGCAAGCGTGTTGGCAAAGCCTCCAGTTGCGCGCTTCAAGCTGCTGGAGAGCAGTTTTGGTTCCGCAACCGGCAAAGGCGAGCTGGCTGGCGAAACATCGATAGGTGAGACGGCGGTAGGTGAGAACTTTTGGTGCAAAAACATCAGGCTGGATGACGACGGACTGCCGTGTGGCTCTTTGGTTCCGAGGGAGGAGTTTGATCGTGAGATGCCAATGGGAGCGGACGTCGCCGCTCGCTGCTTGGTGGTGTCTCCGAGCAGGTTGCTGCTGCTTCCCGCATAGCGAGACGCCTTCAGGGCTGCCTGGGCCGTCACGAGTGCTTGGGCGGACGCTGCGAGGATGGATTCGCTGGCGGACGGCGCTAGTGGTGCCGCATCCAATTCTTTCAAGGCGGGGGTGGTAGCTGCGGTAGATGAGTTAGAGGGGGATGTGGTAGAGGTCGCGGTGGAGGAGGATGGCGAGGATGACGAAGGCGGCAAAACGACGGCGGATGCTGGCAACGAAATGACCTGTGAATTCCACACCATACGAGGTGAGAAACGGCATTAAAAGCGTTATGTACATGGGCGGACAAGCAACAGCGACTTGTCACAATTTCAGGGAGGCTTACCTGGCCAGGAAACAGTGTCCTTGACACGAGTCGGTTGACGGCGACAATCTCGGACGAGGTGACTCCAAAGCGCACAGCAATGCTTGCGAGCGTGTCTGAGCCCGCGACAGTGTACTTTGGGGGAGCTTTTGGTGAGCTTGGTCTTGAGTTGGCAATGTCCTGGTTTGCTGCTGCAGCAGCTGCGGCCAGCGTTGGTTTCGGAGCTTGTCCTGAGATTCAAGGACAGAATACAAGCAGTGGGGTGAGCTGATGATCTGCACATGAACGCACTCCAAACGCAGGTGTGTGCAAAGTCACGCGAAAATGCGTCTGTTTGGGGGTGGTGGTTGCAGGGGTGGTTGAAGGGGTGGTGGTTGGGTGCCAAATCTGCAGGACGACGTGATGAAGGGATGACTTTTGGAGAGAGACTGGATCATCATCATCATGACCCATTGTGTATCTGATAAGGGTGTTCCATATGGACATTGACAGCGATGTGCGTATGAATGAGTGTATGTGTGAGTTGTGGGGGGAAACTTGAAAACTCGACCCAACAGCATCACTCGCTGTAGCGCGTCGCATCTTCACTCGTTCGGAGTGGTCTGTTTGTTTTGCCCTCGTTTCCATCTGTAGTTGCTAAAAGTGCTTGGTAAAGTGACATCTCATCACAGGCACAAGCACAGGCAGTGGGACACTGGACTAGCAGCATAGCAGCAGGCAGTCACTTGTCTCCCCCTCGCTGTATGTTCCCCCCCTCCCAACATACAGACAGCCAGAGAGACGCATGGAATGGATTACAAAAAGAACCAAAGACAAAGAAAGAAGCCTCAACATTGCACCCAACCCCCCCGCTTTGCTCAGTCGGAAGCCCCTGCTGCAATGGCGGATGAGCAACGTGAAAGCGAAGAAAAAGTGAAATGGAGTGCATTGCAAAGCAGAGTGAGTGAAGAGACGCACCGAGGACGGATGCTGATGCTGATACTGGTGACGATGATGACGATGATGATGATGATGGTGGTGGTGGCGAGGCGGCTGCTGGGCGAGGGCTGTTGCTCTGCTGCTGTGACGTCGGCTGCTGGTGCTCGTCGTGGTCGTACGAGAGCCCCAGTGCAGCGCCTTCCTCGCTCTCGAACGCAGCAGTCAGCCCAGACATGTTGCTAAACAAAAGAAGGCAAACGCAAGAAGAGAGAGAGAGAGAGAGAGAGAGAGAGAGAGAGAGGACTTGGGAGAGCAGATAGTCAAAGATCAAGCAAAAAAGCCGAAAAAAAAAAAGACTAAGAAGCTCAGATCGACAAGGTTGTAGAAAGTGGAAAGGTGGATGATAAAGTTGAACAAGTCGCTTTTGAGTGGGCAGCTGCGAAACAAGAAAGGCTGCGAGGGGATTTGCGGGATTTGGAGATTTGGAGATTTGGGGAAGAAGTGAGAGAGAGAGAGAGAGAGAGAGAGAGAGAGAGAGAGAGAGAGAGAGAGAGAGAGAGAGAGAGAGTGAGAGAGAGAGAGAGAGAGAGAGAGCCAACCGAGTGATCTCTACTCTGCATCTGATGGTGTGTCGCACGAGTAGCAGCTCTACGCAGTCGAGTGCGTTTCATTGTGTACAACTTTGCACGCATCGTTGGATAGAACTTTGCATGCAGTACTTTGAAACAGCAAACGTTTCAGTTGTTTGACGTTTCAGGCAGATTTTGTTGGCAATGATGTGGTCGCATTCCAACCAGCCACGAGTTTGCAAGTCGACAATCTTGTAAACAATCCTTCTCGTCATTTTTACGCGAATGACGGGGAGATTTAACGGCAACAACAATGCAAAGGATCAAAGCTCAGCGTTTGCGCCATTGTCTGAGGCCTTCGTCTTCTTCCTCCTCGCTCTCTCCATCACAACAATCATCCTGACTTTGTTATGCTTGTCAATTGTTGAAGATCTTTGAAATGGATGGACGATCCTGCTGTGCAATGATCGGATGATGTGCTGTCTGTCGCGTGTTTTGCGTCATCGTCGCTCGTTCGCTCTTTTTTTTTTCCAGGATCAGTCCTCCTCCTTCTGCTTCTCGTGCACAAGATGTACGCTCAGCAGCACCACCACCACCACCACCATCCGTCTGCAGCGGTGCAGGTGCATCCCCGGCAGTACTACCAGCACCTGCAACACCAGCAGCAGCTCCAACAGCAGCATCAGCAGCAGCAACAGCAGCAGCAGCAGGCGCTTCCGACGCTGCCGTTTCGCAAGAGCCCCGTCGAGCTGTTTATGTGCTGGCTGATTCTCGGCTGGCTCGGTAAGTCTCTCTCTCTCTCTCTTTCTCTCTCTTTCTCTCTCTTTCTCTTTGTGTGTCTGGACTTGGTTTTATAAACCATGCTGTCCGGCGGTGGGGTGAGAGTGTGACTGGATGGGACGATTGAGAGTTCCAAAAACGAAGTAAACAAATCTTCCCACACAAGTCCTGTTTGCCTGCATTTGAATTCTCACGACTCGCACTCATCATCATCATCATCATCGTTATTATTATCATCATTATTATTATCATCATCATCAATTTTGCTCTGTTGGGACAGGCGCGCACCACTTCTACCTGGGTCGCATCCGCTGGGGCTTTGTGTACTTTTTCACGCTCGGCCTGCTGGGCGTGGGCTGGGTGGTCGATCTCTTCCGCCTTCCGTCGCTCTACAAGGATGCCAAGATCGAGCACGAGCACCGTGTCGCGCGCGAAATTGTCCCAGAGCCACAGACAAGCCTCCTGTTTGCCTACATTCTATGGCTCAATCCGCTTGGAGTGCTCGGTGAGTCTGAGCATCCTAGACTTTTTTTTTTTTGGGCGCGCAATCAAACTGCAACCCCCCCCTCTCTCTCATTTGCAATATGCCTGAATATGTCATTTGTGGTCAAAACAGGCGCCCACATGTTCTACGTTGGCAAGCCGCTCTGGGGGTTTATCTACTTTTTCACCTTTGGCCTGCTGGGCGTCGGCTGGCTGACCGACCTGTTCATGCTGCCCCACTTGGTGCGCGAGGCCAACTCGGAGCGGCGCAAGGAACAATACAAGGCAATGATGGACGCGACCTGGGCTTTCCCCAAAGAATCCTCCTTTGCCATCTCCATGGCGCTCGAGTCGTCCTCGGAAAAGACCGTTTGGGAGACTGCCAAGTTGACCCTCTCGCCCCTGGGCATGCTCGGCCTGCACCACCTGTATCTGGGACGTGTCGGCTGGTTCTTCTTGTACCTTTTCACCTTTGGTCTGCTTGGTGTCGGCTGGCTGGTCGATTGGTTCCGCATCGTTTGGCTTGTGCGCAACGCCAACTCTGGAGCCGCTCGCCGGCAGCGCATCTGGCTCCACGAAGCGTACATGCTGTGGTTCCCCATGGGCTTCCTTGGCCTGCATCACTTCTACCTGCGCCGTCACTGCTGGGGTCTCGTGTACTTGCTCACGTTTGGCGGCTTTGGATGCTTCTGGCTGGTCGATTTGTTCCGTTTGCCGTCCCTGGTCCGCGCAGCCGTGGAAGACGACGAATTGCTCCAGCAGATTCTGATTGTGGCGAATTCCGAGCAGGGCACCTTTGCGCACTATGGCACGACGCCAGCAGCCCCTTCTGCAGCGCCGTCGCAATCTCTGCCTCAGAGTCAACTTCGGAGCCCCTCGCCACCTCCGGCATACACTGACGCTGTTGCTATGGGAAGTGCCTCCATGGCCACCGCTGTTGAAGCCTCGTCGGCACTGTTATTGCCGTCCGCTCCCATTCTGGACAAATCGACACCGTGCAGCACAGCGCCCATACTCGACGAGCCCCTCACGAATCCTCCGTCGTCCAGCGAACCATACATGGCGCCCGCGAACGCGGCACCCAGTTTTGACCGTTGCATGCATTGCTACGAGCGCCCAGTTGCGACAGTTGCCCAGCCTTGTGGCCATTCTGCGCTCTGCAGCTCTTGTGCCACGATCGCCAGCACGCAGCTGGACAACCGCTGCCCTGTGTGCCACCAACTGGTGATCAAACATGTTGCGCTGTAACCCCTTTCCGTCATAAAAAGTTCTGTCTTGAGTTGAAGAGTCGAGTGTTGTTTGTGAATGGTTGCTGTTGGCGAACCATCATTCTTTTTTCCTTGTACCTTTTTTTTTTTCGTGGAACAACATGTAATTTTCGTGGAACAACATGTCATACAAGTCGAACGACTGGCCACAGATCCTGACACAACGACTACACGAAAGAAAACAGCTCAATTTTCAAAATTAGCAAGTCAAAGGGGGTCGAGCTTGATAGAAACGACTCAGAGCGTGGAGACATGGTCGGTTTCCGAACCGCTCACAATCTTTGCATAGTTGTCTGCGGAAGACGGGGGCACTGCGGCTATGGCGGCATATGAGGTGCCAGAGTCTGCATGCTGCACGGAAGAGTTCGTTGCAATTGCAAGGGAGCTGCCGACATCAGCGTAAGTGCAGTCTGCCGACGGCGCCACGCTGACGTATGTGCCGCTCGTTTCGACTTGAATTGCTGGAGAAGGGCTGATATCGGTGCTCTGATAGATCGGTTCCTCCTTGTTGGTCGCCGAAGATCCCGCCTGCGGGGTCAGAGCGTCGTAGTTGGCTGAAGCCTCGGCCGTTGCCGGGTTCAGGACATCGTAGTTGGCTGCAGTTGCTGGGTTCAGGACATCGTAATTGGCTGCAGTCTTGGCCGCGGTTGGCTTCAGTACATCGTATGCGACCGGAGGAGGAACCACAACGTCGTACAGGGGATTGGTGGTCATCTCGGCGATGGCCTTTTCGCCAGATTTGACTTTCGCGCGCTGGGTCGCTCCGGTTTCGGCGGCGATGGGTTGGGAAATGGCACGGTGACGGCGACGCCAGATGAGCAGAGCAACAATCACGATGAGCAATGCAAGCATGCCCAGGATCACGCCCACAATGATTGGCATGGACGAAGAGCTGGTGGCGTTATTGGACACGGGATTGACCAAATTGGGAGTTGCACCAAACGCAATTGACGTAGAGGAAGCAGATGCCGCAGCTGAGGCAACGGAAGCGGACGAAGCAGATGCTGCTGATGCAGCAGAAGCAACAGAAGCCGACGAAGCAGATGCCGCAGATGCCGCTGATGCAGCCACGGCCGCAGATCCCAGCTGGGACAGAGCGGACGCAGCAGCCACCGCCGCAACAGATGCAGCGGAGGCGGAGACAATCGACGCGACAGAGGCCGAGGCAACAGACACAGCCACGGCAGAGACCGACGATGCTGAAACAGAGGCGGAAGAGGCCGACGCCACGGAAGCAGAGGAGGCACTCGCTGCCAAAGCCGAGGCAACAGATGCAGATGAGGCAGTAGCGGCAGAAGCGACTGAAGCATCGAAAGCAGATGACGCAGACGCGGCGGAAGCAGCAGATGCAACGGAAGCAGAAGAGGCAGATGCAATTGTATCCGAGGAAGCCGAGGCTGCTGAGGCACGTTGAGCTGCGTCAGTAAGCATAGACGCAACGGATTCGGCCAAAGCCGAAGCAGCAAAAGCTGCTGATGCCGATGACGCCGAAGCAGCCGAAGCATCGGACGCAGCGGATGCAGATGCAGCAGATGCGACTGAAGCGGATGCAGATGCAGCAGATGCGACTGAAGCAGATGAAGCCGTGGCAACCAAAGCAGACTCAACCGATGCAGAGGAGGCAGATGCCGCCGAAGCAGCAGAAGCATCGGACGCAGCAGATGCTACAGAAGCAGAAGAGGCAGATGCAGCCAGAGCAGAAGCAGTAGCAGCCAGAGCGGAAGCAGCAGAAGCATCGGACGCAGCAGATGCAACCGATGCAGATGACGCAGATGCAACCGAGGCAGACGAAGCAGTAGCAGCCAGAGCAGAAGCATCGGACGCAGCAGATGCTACCGAAGCAGAAGAGGCAGTAGCAGCCAGAGCGGACGCAGCAGAAGCGGCCGAGGCAGATGAAGCAGACGCGGCAGAAGCAGCAGATGCAACCGACGCAGATGAGGCAGATGCCGCCGAAGCAGACGAGGCAGTGGCAGCCAGAGCAGAAGCATCGGACGCAGCAGATGCTACCGAAGCAGAAGAGGCAGTAGCAGCCAGAGCGGACGCAACAGAAGCGGCCGAGGCAGATGAAGCAGATGCGGCCGAAGCAGCAGATGCAACCGACGCAGACGAGGCAGATGCAGCGGACGCAACTGTTGCCGATGAAGCAGAAGCAACCGAGGCAGACGAGGCAGTGGCAGCCAGAGCGGAAGCAGCAGAAGCGGCCGAGGCAGATGAGGCAGATGCAGCGGATGCGGCGGATGCGACTGTTGCCGAGGAAGCGGAAGCGACAGAGGCAGAGGAAGCAGATGCAACCGAGGCAGACGAGGCAGTGGCAGCCAGAGCGGAAGCAGCAGAAGCGGCCGAGGCAGATGAGGCAGATGCAGCGGATGCGGCGGATGCGACTGTTGCCGAGGAAGCGGAAGCGGCAGAGGCAGAGGCAGCAGAAGCAGCCGATGCCGATGAAGCAGTGGCTGCCAGAGCAGAAGCTACAGAAGCCGAGGACGCAGATGCAGCAGACGCAATTGTAGCAGAGGAAGCAGATGCAGCAGAAGCAATTGTAGCAGAAGAGGCTGATGCGGCAGAGGCGACCGAGGCGGAAGAAGCCGAAGCTCTGGCAATCATGGCCGCGGAAGGCTGGCAGTAGCCGCTCATCATGTCATAGCCGGCATAGCAAGTTAGGCAGAGATTTCCACTATTGCAAGTGAGGCAATTCAGCCCGCAGCATTGGCTGGAAGATCCGCCATAGCAAGTAGCACAGTTCGCGTTACAACCTGTCAACCAAGCCGCGAAACCAAGACGTCGTTGAGTGGCAGGCTAACGCCTGTGCCCCCTTTCACCAAGATCACTCTTACTGCTCGGATTCGATGCAGCGCCGTAAGTACTCGGAGGTGCTACTGAGCCAAAGTTGTTGTCGGACATTAGCACAAAGCTAAGCGCATTCAATCCTTGAAACAATCCAGGAGGCAGCGTTTGGAGGTGGTTATGCTGCAACAATCTTGAATCATTGTGATAGAAAAAGTCAGCGCTTCCGAGAATCGAATCAATGCACTACACTCAACAGCGAATGCTTCCTACATGGTTTGAAGAGACTGAAGACCATCAAACAGGTGGGGCGGGATGGTCTCGAGCATACCGACATGCAGCGAACTAAACCAAAAAAATAAAAAAAGCAAAAGGTCAGGTGTCCTGTCGTGCATGACTTTAGAGGCAGGATTGCTTACATGCTGGTCAATGAGGTCAGCCCTGCAAAAGTGCTCGCAGAGAGGGTCGTCACATGAAGACCATGCAAGTTCCTACACAGCCGAATTGAGGACTGTGAGTACTCCCGTTTCATCCTGTCCTTCTTGTTGGCACTTACACATCTAGGAGATTCACGAGCCCTGAAAACGCGGCGGGGCCCACGTAGGCTATCGAATTGCTGTGGAGGGAACTGCAGCAGAGGAAAAGCAAATCATTAGTGGAGCTGGACATATGAACCTTTGGCGCTTCTGGACGCGGAATCTTTACAGTGAAGTCAACTGCGGGCAGTTTGAAAACAGACCGTCCGGAAGCGAGGTCAACTGGTTGGACGAAAGGTCACTAGCATCGAACAATCGTGTTGATCAGAACAGAAACGAGCTGGGATAGAAAGTCTACAAAGAAGATCTGAAAGTCGTACAGTCGCTGAAGCTGGGGAAGATTCAAAACGCTGGCCGTGATAGACGTAAAACTACAACCGTCCAGGTCCCTGTCGAGCAAATCCGAGTCATTGAGTGCCGCGACATCTTCCCAAATCTACGCTGAAAGACGAAAGGAGTTGCTCGACACTGGCTTACAGCTCCACCAGCGTCGAACCCAGTCCGCGGAAGGCCCCACCGGAAAGGGGGCCAAGGTTTGTGTTTTGACCAAGATACCTGCAAGATTGTCTGGTTTGTGAGCCATAAATTCTAACATGTTGGCGCAAATCATTGTAAGAGCATGCACACAAATTCCCGAGCGGAACTGAAGCAAACACATCGTCGGGAATGGCGGTGAGCAGCGTGTTGGATAGATCTCTACGCGACATGATAGGAGGTGAGCTCGCTGTGGTTTTGAATGGCGTGAGCGCACTTTGCCACACAAACTTACAAGAACGAAAGACTGGTCAGAGTCGCGAAGGCGTCGGAAGGAAGGGACGTAAATCGGGAACCCTGCAGGTTGCTGTCGAGTCCAATCGGCGTGACAAATTGAGCACTCAATTTCCATCAGCCCATCGAATTCGCAAAAAAACTACCATACAGGCCCATGAGGGATGAGAGGGGGCTCAGGGCAAGCTTAGGGAAGACGGGCAGTTGATTGGAGTACAATGATCTGAAGAGTTAGCAAGACAGTGAGCGAACGAGCGAAAGCCAGCAATGCCAAAAACAGGTAAAAGAGCATCATCCAATTGGTAAGAGAGCATCATCCAACGTACAAACGGTTCAGCATAGGGGTACTGAGAAACAGCCAGTTTCCAAGTGTTGTCAATGGGCCGCTCACGCTCCTGACAACAAAAGCATTCACAGTAGAATAAAATTAGCATCAATCTACAGTTGACGAAGGGCGTAGTGAACTTACAGCTCGATCAAAGAGCCCAGACCACTGAATGAAGAATCCGGGAGTTCAGAAAGGTTAGGGCCATTCAAACTGTTTTCAAGAACGCAGCAGTCGTTAGCGCAAGCAAAACCAACTGGAAGCGTCATGCAGATCTCTCATCCCTTACTTCAGCGAGTATAACGAGGACACGCCCGACCAATCAACCGCCAAGGTGGTGACAGACGAATCAAATGAAATAGTCCTGCTCGTCAAAACGTTTGTGAGTCAACTTTCCAACAATTCAAGGCACAATCCGACTCCGCGTACAAGGTCGTCATCAGCGCGAGGTCCGCGAAAGCACCATTTTCAATGTACGAGACGCCACTCAACGACCTGTTGAAACAAGTCAGCAAAAAATCCAATGACAATCTTGAAATTAAACAGCGACAAACCACGCAAACAGGTCCCAAAACGCTCGCAAATGGTCTTACAATGAGTTCAGTGAAGACAGTCCCATCAGCGCATAATAAGGAATGTACGAGAGTTGAAGCGTTGTTAGATCCCTGCACATTCAAGACGCCCGAGTCGCAATCAGAATGGTCATCAAAGGTAAGGTCCTTGGTGGTTTTTTTTTTTTGGTTTTAATTTTCAAAACAAAACCGAACTCTTTTGTTTTGTTTTTCCCTCACAAGTCTGTCGTCTCGGGCGGGATGTTGTATGGAACTTGAGTCGGGTCGACCATGAGCCAGGGCTGGCAGAAACCCACATAGCCTGGGCTGCAGTTGCAAACCGAGCACGCGTCGTTGGTCTGCGCCATGACGCCGAGTGGGGCAATACCAGTCATTGCTGCTAGCAGCAACAGGGCGGCAACACAAGACCAACCAGGCCGCATTGTTTGTTGACTGCTGCTTGGTGAATGAGCTGCAGTTTGAAGTCGAGGGGAACCATTTACAATCAGTGATCAACCACAACAAGCAGCAGCAAAGCAAGACACGACAAACAAAGAGAAACCAACAAAGGAAAAGAATGACTAACCCACACACAAAATCTCCACCAAAAAACAAAACAACAACGTGTTTTTTTTGTTTTGTTTGTTACTTTTTTTCAACAAATAGAGCCGAGATTCTCTATGCACTACCATGTTGCTCCAGGCGAGAGTCCCGCGAGGGTTGAGGTTGTCGCTGGCCACAAGAGAGCTGCGAGCATTGTGCATGTCGCTCGCAACGAGACAACCAGACTCTGCTTTGGTGCTGTTCGGGGCAACCCACACTCGACGTTTGGGCTTGGTTTTGGAGGATTTTCAGTGTCACGAACAGTTTTTTCTCTTTCAGCTGAAAAGCATCACCGTCATCGGAGTGGAAGGTCTTTCGGATCGCGCGATCAAGAAATGCAAGAGGGGGCTTTGGAGGGCAGATGGGTGCATGTGTGTGTGTGGGGGGGGGCGGGTGAATGGACATGTCTCACCGTTCAACGAAAAAAGCAACAAACCGAAAGAAAAAACAAAACAAAAACCCACAAAAACAGAACTGAACGTGTTTATTTTGTCGAAACGATCTTCTCTTGCTTCCAAGCCACACAGACACGAGATGCTCCCAGAACAGCAGCGCACATCACCGGTGCAACGCAAATGAAGCGTTGGGCAGCGCGTTGTTTGGGGCGGTGGGTCGGAATAGCAACCAAATAAAACTGAAAACATATCCACAAATATTTCAAAAAACCCCCCACCAAACAAAAGCAAAACATAAACAGCAACTTCAAAAGCTCCGCAGACATATCTGTCATGATCGTGGGAATGGAGAATTGGAATGCTCCACACCGAAGGTTGGAAGGTTCATTGCAGCCTACTCAATAGAGAAGAAGGATGTGAAAAGCCCCGAAAGATGGTATGGCACAAAAGGAAAGACGCGACGTGACTCACGCTCGACCGCCAAACAGTCGCGTCATCCTGCAAACTTGGGCCGCCTTATTCCCAGTGGACTAGATGTACACTGGTAGCAAATGAAGTAAATCGCCTTTCACTCCTGCCCACGCACGGCGAGAGAAAGAGTTAGCCCAACAAAAATCGAGTCACACAAATGCTCCGCGCAACTCGAATGAACAAAACCCCCGCCCAACACTATTGGGCGATCATGACACGAGATTCTCAGCATCAATACTGCAAATTCTTTCAGCTCGGCCAAAGCCTCCTTCCACACGTTGGATATCTCTGAGGTCGAGTTGGTCGTTTCCCAGACGGAGAGGGCAGCTTTGAGCAACTGGCAATTCGAACCGATCATGGAGCGGATTCTCCCCTTGAAGCTGGCAACACCACATTGATGTACACGCAGATAGATCGCACAAACAGCTTTTGTGCAGTCCCTGCGCTGTATCCCAGTTTGGAGTACATTCCGCTGTGCTATCCACAAGAGGGCTAGCCCTGAGCTTTGGACGCGCTTGTTGTTGTTTTTTGATACTTATTCTCAAACCTTCGTGCGAGCGTTGGCCTTTTGGTTTTCCAATAAATTTGTGCTTTGACGAACTATGTAAGTTCTAAGATTTGACATTGGCAGACCCCGCTTTGCTCTCAGCAGTACTATACTATCGTATTGATGGTTAAGAACAAATCGGCGTTCTGGAAGCGTTTGCAAAACTACCTGTTCGTTCGAAGGATGGTGGCACTCATTTTGAGTTCTTCAGGTTTAGCTCTACAAAACTTGTACAAGCTCAAACTGGTAACCATTCCGGCTTTGGTCCACGCTTCGGGGTAATCCACAGGTTGATCACAGCACCTTAATTCATGCTTGCACGGTTTCATGATGGAAAGGTCGACACTCAACGAAGTACATGTATTTGTCAAGCCATGCAAGGTAAAAACACACACACAAACAAACAAACAAACAAACAACCAAACAAACAAACGAAAGAAAAACCAAAAAAACAAACAAACAAACAAACTACCAAACTACGTCTACAAAACTACCCGAACTCAAACACAATCTGCTACCTCGAAGTGAGCAAAAGTCATCATCAGAAGAAAACACAGCATCATCACACCACCAGAGAAAAGGAAGCGAGCGCTCTTTGGTTAATTCGGCGGTTGATTCTCGCTCAAGCTGTTTGAAGTGAGAAAGCCATACCGTCAAACAGTAAGTACCACACACAAACACGACAGAATCAGCATCAGATAAAGGGACCATACTTGAGCCAGTCAAGTGCAGAATTCTGGTTGAGTGCGTTGTCCAACGCAAGCTCTCCGGCTTCCCCGATTTCGTTATACCACAGACTGTTTGCATAGGAGTGAGCAAAAGCACTGCAGATCAGGACGTACACACATTCATTGTTGATCTCAATCTGCAAAATAATGGTCACATACTCGAGTACTTTGAGCGTGGTGTTTCGCAGGAGCGCTTCTGCCAACCTTTCGGCGCCAGCATCGCCAATATGATTCATCCCGAGACTGTGTACAATGCAGTGAGTAACATGCAGCTTGTTCAATTACCAGTGCGACACGAAGCAGCAGAAAAGCGAGAGGAACATACTCGAGAGTAGTCAGTGTTGTGTTCTGCGAAATCACTGCCGCCATCGCATTTGCACCACTATCGCGAATAGAATTGCGGGACAGACTGCTCTCAAAAGGTAAGTACCGCTATCACTGTTCATTAAACGACATGCTCAGCATGCAAGATAGCAAGCGAACGGAAACGTACTCGAACGAAGTCAATCCCACGTTGTGCTTCAGCTCCTCCGCCAGCGCCTGCGCTCCTGCACTGCCAATCCAACATTCGCGCAGGCTGCTCAAAGTGTGAGTATCATCAGCGCAGCGCAACAAGGCAAGGGCGCAACAAGGCAAGGGCAGAAATAGCCAAGTCGTACTTTAGCGTGGTCAGTGTCGTGTTTACCCTGAGTGCCTTGGAAATCGCTTCCGCTCCTGCATCTCCGAGCAGAGTGGAACTCAGACTAGAATCGTGTCGTGATTGAACAAACCCCCGACATGGTCGAGCAGCGATTAGCTGACAACGCCAAGAACGACAACAATCAGCAAGACAGCGCGACGGAGAGACAACATACGTGAGTATAGTGAGCTTGGTGTTCTGCGTCAGCGCTTCTGCAATCGCTTGGGCTCCAATCGGGCCAATCGCATTGGAATCCAGACTGTTTGTTGTCACGCGGTGAGTAAGGATGGGCTCGCATCAAAAATCAATCTGGTCGATCACGGACGCCATCCAGCAAACCCACCCGGATACAAACAACAGCGCGAGAGAAGTAAACATACTCGAGCTCGGTCATCCAAGAGTTCTGCTTGAGTGATGTTGCAAGCACTTGAGCTCCAAAGTCGTCAAGGCCAAAGCGAATCCTAAACAGTGTCGTGAACAACAATCAATGTGAGTTGCAATGAAAGTCACAACACCAACGAGCACGAGAACCTACTCAAGCTTGCTTGGCTTGGTCAAACTCAGAACCTCTTGAATCACTTGCACTCCAGCAGAGTCAACAATGTTCTCACGCAAGCTGTCCGCATAAACTGAGTTACTTATATCCATCGAAAGAAGCATCACATGCGTCGTCGTCATAGAAGGGGAACGACAGGAGAAGGGTGAAGGAACGTACTAGAGCCTGCAAACCTGCAAGAAGGCGTTTTCGAGTCCAAAAGCACGTGGATTACGCAACCGCGATAGCAGACTGTTGCAAAAAGGCGATAAGTGACAAGTTACGTGTGCAAGAAGCGCTGGCCACTTCAGAAATAACCTCAGCCGCAGGAGAATGGCCAACATACCTGGCTGTGGTCAATGGCTCTGAAATATCCCGCTCTATATGAGAGTACCGGTTGTTCATGTCACACAACCTGGAACCATGCCGTGAGTAAGCGCATCAGAAAGAATGGTGTGATACGCACAAATGGGACATGGATCAACACGAGGGAGTGGAACCTACTCGAGCGTGGTCAGCGCAGTGTTCTGTTTGAGTGCGGCTGCAATTGTTTGCACTCCTGAGTCAACAAAGCTAGCCATCAACCTGTGATGCCATCACGGTGAAGAACGCAAACAATCAATATCAATCAATCAAACAAATCAACAATCAAACAATCAAACACCAAAATTAGAATTTAACAGTTGCTGTCACATCGGGGCGACAAGGTAAATGGCCGTACTGGAACGTGGTTAGTGTAGAGTTTTGTTCAGAGCTTTGGCAATCGCGCGCGCTCCAGTCTCGCCAAGCAGGCTTCCTCCCAGCCTAAACCCAACCAAAAGTGTCAGTTTCAGTGAATCAAGCATCGAGACAAAGCCGCATGAAAGTCGGTACATACTTGAGCGAGGTCAGAGTCGTGTTCTGAACAAGGCCAGGTGCAATCGCCTGCGCTTCAGCATCATAAATGGATTCGGCCTCCAGCCTGCTCCCACATAACAAGTAAGGCACTGAAATGAGGCATGACAACATCAATCAGCACGAATGGTTGAACATACTCGAGAGTGGTCAGCGCGGTGTTCATTTTGAGGGCCTCGGCGAGAGCTTTCATCCCAGGAGCGCCAATCTCAGCATGATTCAGACTGCGACCACATGGTGAGCAAGAATACCACTTCCACCTGAAGGTTTGACATTGAGCAACGAGCAAGGCACGTACCACAGCGTCGTCAGAGTCCTGTTCTGCTTCAGAGCCTCGGCAATGACCTGCGCTCCAACAGCGCCAATATTATTGCGAGATAAACTGAATGCGCAAAGCCGTGAGTAATTGAAGGATCAAGGAACAGCAATTGTGTATGAGCGACAGGAGCGAGAGAGATGGTGGAAACCCTTACTCGAGTGTCGTAAGCGTGGTGTTCTGTTTGAGTGCTTCCGCAATCAAGTGCACTTTAAAACAAAGCGGGCTCCAACTCAGACTGTTGGCTGATCGTGAGTAAATGCAGCAACAACCAGTTCCACAACAACAGGAGCATAGAACGTACTCGAGAGTGGTCAAACTTGTGTTCGACTTCAGCATTTCGGCAATGCTGTTGGCACCAGCATCGTCAATCGGGTTCCATGAAAGACTGTGTTTTCAAGTGTGAAGAAAATGTATCACCAGAATAAAGCCTCGCTCTCTACAACATCGTTCCCAAACGTACTTGAGCGTGGTCAGCGTGTTGTTCTGCGCGAGTGCTCCACTGATCGCTTGGAGTCCAGCGGTGCCAATCCTGCAGTGCTTGAGACTTGACACGTGACAAGCAATACAAGCAAGGTTAATCTTTGGCCTTTGCAGACGAGAAACGGGCCAATGCGGCTGAAAAACATACTGCAGAGTGGTAAGCGTCTTGTTCTGCCGAAGAGCATCCGCAATGGCCTGCGCACCGGCATCACCAAATCGACTGTGATCCAGACTGTATCCGATTGTGAGAATTCCAAAGTACTCTGATAATCAAGAGTGATAGCGTCGAACCGGCATGACAGATTGCAAACATACTCGAGTGTGGTCAGTGTGGTGTTGCTCTTGAGTGCTGCAGCAATCGCCTGCGCTCCAGCTACTTCCATGGCGTCACGCGCAAGTCTATTCCAAACCGGTGAGTCATACCATCCAATACCACAATAAAGCACAGCATTCATCAACATGAACAGGGAAACTCGTACGAGAGTGTCGTGAGCGACGTGTTTCGCGCGAGCGCTTCTGCAATTGCTTGGAATCCAACGCCTTTCAATCCATTTTCACTCAGGCTACAGCCACGTGTGAGCATGCAGTATTCGGCAGCCGCGATTTTCGTTCTCTTCATCTTTCTGCTTTTCGTTTGGGGTAGGGGGATAAAGATAGGAGCTGTCACGTACTCAAGCTCAGTCAGCGTCGTGTTCTCTTGGAGCATCCGTGGTAGCGCCGCCTGCGTGCCACAACCGAGAATGATATTGTTTTTCAAGCTGCGAGCATTACAGTCAGCGATATGACGAATGAACCATCGCTTGCAGTGGCAAAAACATGGATTCAGTCAAAGAGAGCCAAGGATCATACTTGAGGGAAGTCGACGTAGTGTTCTTCTCGAGCGCGTGGACAATCGCTTCAATTCCAGCATCTCCAATCGAACACCAATACAGCCTGTGGCAATTGATGTCAGCGATGGCATAATAACGCAGCAGTGGAACCCAAGGCCACAACATCCATCCGGCAGAACGTACGAAAGCGTGGTCAGCGTCTTGTTGCACACCAGAGCATCAGCGATCGCAAGTCCGCCAGCTTCGCCAATCTTGTTGTTATTCAAACTATTACAATGAAGTGAGCAACACACATCACTGCGCTTCTCGCATGACCTCAAGCAATGATTCAGCATGAGAATGGCACTGACACAAGCGTAGCCAATGCCGAGTTGCTCTTGAGTGCCGCTCCGATCGCTTGCGCTCCAGCGCTGCCAATATCGTTGCCGATCAAGCTGGTGACCATGACATGAGAATCAATAATCCAATATACGATTCAACTTATCAGCGAACAAGCAACTAGCAGAAGAGGAAGAGAGTGGAATCCTTACCGGAGTGCAGTCAAAGTGGTGTTTGATTTCAGCGCTTCTCCAATCGCTTGAGCTCCAAAGTCTCCAATCTGAGGACCATACAACCTGACCCAACAGACAGACATGGTTAGATTGATGTTCGCAATCAGACACGGAAGTGGTCAGCATGAGAGGAAAGAAGCATACTCTAGGGTGGTCAGTGTCGAGTTTTGCTTCAGGTGGCGGCAATCGTGTTTGTTTCTGCCGGGCCGAATTTGCCCGAGTCCACACTGTTACCACACAATGAGCGACGCCATCGAAACAAACCGGAGCATTTGCAATGGCAAACTCGAATGCAATCAAAATGCGAAAGCGGTGCGTACTAGAGCGTGGTCAACGTGGCGTTTTGCGTCAGTGCCTTTGCCATCGATCGCGCTCCATTGGCATCGAGGTAACCTCTGTCGTTACATGGTGAGCCAATTACCTCGCACAAAGCAACACGGGCAAATTGCAAAAAACAACTTACGAGAGTTCAGTTAGTGTGGTGCTTTGCGTCAGTGCATCGGCAATCACTGCGTCAATGTAATTTCGAGTCCTGTTATCATAAAGCAAAGCAGTGAGCGAGTGAGCTTTGTACAGCTGCCATTACCATAGGCAATGGATCCAGCTTTACATACCGGAGTGTCGTCAGCGTTTTGTTCTGCACTAACGCGGCCGCAATCGGCTGCATTTTTGCATCGTCAATCACACACTCGCCCAAGCTGATACCATACGGTGAGTCAAGGCATCAAACAAACATGGAGTTAGCAGAAGACGACAAGTACATACTCGAGCGTAGTCAGTGTGGTGTTTTGCAGGAGAGCTTCACCAATCGCTTCCTCCCTGCTGAGCTTCTTGCTGTCCTGGTTGTCGTCGTCGTCGCCAGCAGTGTCGTCCTCGCAGTCCTCGTAGTCGCCGTCGTCAGCATCGTCAGCGTTCGTTTGACGAGCCTTCTTCTTGTTCTTCTTGGATGTTGAGGTGTTCTCCCCGGCCATTTCAGCAGCGCCACGCTTGCTGCGGACGCCACTACTGGAAGCTGAACTCGTCTTGCCAGTACGCGCAATTGCAACCTGAATGGGTTTGCGAGCACGAAGATGGTAGCTCACAGTCTGAGATCCTTGGTTGGTTGGTGCAGTGGCCTTCTTCTGAGCGGTCTGGCGTTATGTGAAAAATCAAACAGTAGGAATCACAAACGAAGCAAACAAGATGTCAGCGACGAGCTAGTGGACTGGCATTACGCCTCACAACTTTTGGGCACAAGCGGCACCTTGCTGAGCGGCTCTGAGATGGCAGGGACAGGTGCGGCTGCCTTGCTGGTCCTGCCTCGGGGAGCAGCAATAGTAGTACTAGCCACTTGTACTGCTGATGTGGCAGCAGTGGCAGCAGCAGCAGTAGCAGCACGGGCAGCAGCTCGCTTGGGTTTGGGTGGATCGACCTCCGTTCGCGCGACCACACGATCGTCCTCCGCTGCGTCGGTGCTACCGAGGCTGCCACCAGTCTTTGGCTTGGTGGCTCTTGTAGCGCGTCGGAGCAGGAGCAGCCGAGGGTACGGCCTTCTTAGCCATTTAGAAAAGACAAAAAACAAACAAGTTACCCTTCAAAACTGACTGAATATCAGGACAAATCGATTTAATGTGAAGGGTGCCTAACGTTTCGATCTCACGCCTGTCCTCTGGACGCCATTGCCCTGTTCTCACAAATTTCATGTAGTTGTCCTCATTTGAGTAACTTGCCACAGAGGGGGGCTGGCAGAGCCTTCTGAGCCGACTTCGATTTGGCTGGCGCAGCATTACGAAAAGTCAAAATAAGGAATCTCGTCCGTTCGAGGCGGCGTCCGCGTCGCGCTCTCCCCGACAAGCCAATGGCAAATAGTGCTTCAAAAAAGAAGCGGTGAAAGAAGACCGACACGGTCGAGGGCGCTCCGACGAAACTGCCGGAACTAGGCCCAAAAATGGCCTGTTGTTCGACCGAACCGAGGCACCTTCACTCTACAATACAAAATCTTAGTAAGTTGGATCGAGATCAAACAAATACAGCGGATCTCTAGCGCGCCGCGGACTGCAGGCACAACGGGCAGATGATTTCGAGCAGGTGCCCCGAATTCCAGGACTGGGCTGTATCGCCCTCTGACCCTGCCAAGCACCATACAGTGTACTTATGTGCGAAAAACGGCATCTGGTGTCAGTCTGATGGGATGGAAGCCTTGGGTGAGTCATTTGAGGGAGAAAACTCCACAATATTTGATGTGAGTCGTTTCAGCGCCAGCCGCTCGATACGATAGCATCATGTCTGCCACAGATTCATACAACAAGAATGAGGAATTCGCATCGAACAAGGTCTTCCGCAGATTCCGAGCGACTTTGTTCACATGGTGATCTCCTCACCGTTGATGAATGGTACAATCAGCGTTGTTCCTGAAATTCCTCCGCCAGGGCTGTTGCAGCTATCAAGCATAACAACGTCTATCTACTCTCGAATAAGGAAGCAGCAACAGTGCAAAGCGAGATCTACTATTGGGTTTCTTCGATCCTATGCATTCGATGGCTAAATCGTGCATTTCCAAAACAGTAAACAGGCGCTATGCACACAGATCTGGCGTCGAGCCCCAAACATAGACGCCATTGATGACAAGAAGCGCGGCCTGGCCTGCGCCGACAGCCGCCAATCCGTACGTGTAGGCGGAGGGGAAATTCAGTTTGATGTGCAATTCGACAACAAACGTCGATACGGTCGATAGGGCGCCTGATAGAGGACAACAGCAGAGAGCGTTCAACGGATAACAACAACAAACAAGAAAGTTTGAATTCCAAATCAGCCAGGGCAATGCAGGCGCAATCAAGCAAAGGCGCTCTGACGATGCTTCTCTACCAACTTACCACAAAACCCGTTTTCGAGTCCAATAAATAAATCATTCACTCTGGGGAGGAGAGCGAGAACGAGAACGTTGGCAGAATCAACAAACCAAAATCAGCCAACCAAGTGGAAACGCTTCTCTCCAAAATCGCCTCACACGCATGCACGCACATCGAGTTGTTCACAAAACAGTGCTGTGAGCTTTGAACGACAGTGAATATCCCGAGCAGAACGCAGCCAATAATGTTGGCAGTGAAGGTGCCGAGCGGAAAGGTCGGTCGCTTGGGATTCAACCACAGACTGAGCCACATGCGACTCAGGGCGCCTGCACGAGAGAACAACCGCGCGAATATTTGAATAGCAAATCTTCAGCGCACCCTCCTCCTCTGGCCAGTGAGATTCTTACCTGGCACCGCTAAGATGCACGAAAACATGATGTCTCTGCAGTCCAGCTCATATGGAAGGACGATCACAAGCACGAGAGAAACGCACAGTACTACAGCAAGGATGATGGTTTGACGAGTCAAGCGGTTGGTTTGAGCAGTTGCATCTCCATCTCGCTGGGACTTGTTGGTTGTTGAACGAGCCGGCTCATTTCCTTGCTGATGACGCCGTCGTCGTTCAAGCAAGACCAGCATGGCCTGTCCGACATGTACTCCGAACGCCAGTGATACAAGCGACACGGCGAGGCCGATGACGAGAATGGTCATCCAGGACACAAACTAGCACAATCAAAGTTTCGACATTTTGCAAAGAGTGTGAGCTCGTGTCCATGCAGATCAGTTGGCTTTGCTCTTTGCGACGAAACAGATCATAATACACCCTTTTAGACACACAAAGACCAACACCCGACAGCACCGACAACACAGACAGGCGAGAAGCAGCATTCCGGTACCTGAAATGCGCCAGAATTGTAGGAAGGTGGTGGCATTCCGTGCCAACCCACCAAAACAGTGCTAGCTTGCTGATTCCACGACGAAAATGTTGTAATTGTGCCACATAGTCCTGTGGTGAGGCCTACGTACAACCTAGTTCAACAACCCGCTAGTCAGAATGTCGTTTGGTGGCCCAGAAAAAAAAATGCCACCAGAGCATGGTGCGATTGCCGCGTCATTTGCTATACCATGGTGAAAACACGCTTTGCAATGTAAAGACGCATCCCATGATGATGCACCCAACGACTTGAGCGTAGAACGAGCCAAAGAGCAGTTGACTGTCGTACGGCGTCAGATGGTTGGTCCCGATGCGGATCAGGACACCAACAATGGCAAAAATTGACACTGCCAGCACAGTATCGACATCAAGCAGGGACAATGAAGCTTGTGTTTGAATCGGAGCTTCGGTTGGGTGTGCAGCTTCGCTGGAAGCGACGAGCTCGGCGATGGGCACTGAGCCAGGAGGTGCCATGTTGACGGACGCTTCTCCGGCCTGCTGTGGCATGGGCACGTGTCTTGCAGCCACACTGCTTGCATGGGCATCGATATCAGCATCAGCATCAGCATCATCGGCCTCAGAGGCACGAGACCGTGCTGGCGGCAGATTGTCCAGTTCTGTTGTCTCCGACATCGAGGCCGGCCGCGGCTTCATCCGCTCTCTCGCAGCGCTCTGGCTGGCAGGACTGGCTTGGACCTGCTTCTGTGCGCTTGTTGTGCTTCGGGCTGTTGTCTTGTCGTGGGGGCGGTGCGGTGGAAAGGCACTTGATTTTGACAGGTCTGCAATCTACAAAACAAGTAAATCTCAGATTCGTAGACTGAGCACGAGAAACCCCCCATCGTGATGCTCAAAGTTTTATTCCACAATGCAAGGTGTGATGGTGCGAGTATTCTCTCCTCCGCTTGTTCTTGATCTCTCGCTGCGATCGCTTTTGAACTGTCCTGCTGCTGTTGCTGCTGCTGCTGCTGTTCCTTGCTTGCATTTCACTTTGCTCCTACTCTACGAAAATCCTCCAATGTAGCAGCATGTCATCAACATCCATCATCAATGTTACGGTTACATCAGTCTTTCTTTGCTCACTCAGTCGCGTTTTCCAATGTCGTCCAACTCTGGCGTCCTGTTTGAGGACATTTTCGAAGTCAAGGACATCAACCGCGATGGCAAAAAGTTCGATCGCGGTAAAGCACAAAAGGACTACGACAAATTACGTTGCAGGCAATGCGAAGGGCGGAGTGGACTGGAGGTGGAGTGGAGTTGGAGGCGTCGTCGCTTGAGTGGAGCGAGATTGAAGATCGGATGCCGCGCGACTTAGGACCGACCGCCCGGGGCGTGCCAGCGATCTGATAAAGTATGATCCATTGCTCGTGCATCCGTAGAGCGGTGGTGGTGGCGGGATTGGGGGGGGGGCGGAGGCAGCGAGCGAAGGCAGATGAGAGCTGAGAGCTGAGCTCAACTCCACGCGGCAATGGAGCGGCGATGAGCGGGCAATCCGTGAATCCGTGGCCAGCATCAGCCCACTCGAGTCGGAGACATCAGTGCACACACATGTCCACGAAACGCCAGAGAAGGAGCGCGAGGGGATCAGGCGGGGACGAGAGGAAACCTGGGGCAAACGCAATGGAAGGTCCATACAATGCTCTACCATTCACTCTGCTCAGTCGTCTCGCATCTGGTGTCATGGGTCAACCTGTTTGCATGCGTTATTCCAATCATGCTTACCATCCGGTCGAATCGCTCATCACTTTGTTTTGTTTGATCGTCCGCTTGGTTTTTTGATGCATTTTGCTTCTCAGTCTCTCGGTTGGAGTGCCAGTCTGAGAACTACGACATGGCGCTCGTCCTCGATATCAACTCGCAGATTTACCAGTTGGAGTTGAGCGAAAAGTTCTCGCTCATGCTCGCTTCCACACTCAATGAGAACGGCGTGCCGGACGACGGCCACTTTATTCGCAGCACAAAGAACACGCGTGCGGACAACTTTGAGTACGTTATGCACGGAAAGATCTACCGGTGCGACGAGGAGGACCGCGACAAGCTCGCCGTCTATGTATCTTTCGGCGGCTTGCTGATGCGAATCAAGGGCGATGCGCGCAACCTCGACAAGCTGAATTTGGACGACAACATCTACCTTCTGATTCGCCGAGTGTAAAAAAAAAAAAAAAAAACAGCTGCTGGATTCGTAGTGGATGTGTATGTGTTGTTGTTTGTTGATCGTGTGGTCGTTGTTTTCAGTGTGTATGTCTGTATGTGGTATGGTTTTCGACAACAAGGAAGGTTTTTGTTTCGCTCTTTTCGTTTTGTATTCAAACTTTGATACAACACAAGAGACACTTGGTGCACATGCGCGGCGGTATGGCTTGGACTTGGGGGATGGAGTGCGTGGAAAACTACGGCCGTTTGTGCAAAAACTAGCAATGCAGTGGAATCAACCCACCTGCATGACTTCCTTGTAACAATAAATAAAAAGCTCCAGCTCAAGCGCATCGTTTCTGAAGCTGTCAAGCGCTGCCAGCTTGCGAATGAACGAGGTCATTGGTGATGAGCCCGGCTTTGCGAAAAGTCGCTTCACGAAGTTGCTGGGGATTTGGCCGACAGAGCAGCACCATTCCCAGACGATGCCACGTCTAGTGCTCGCTCTAATGCCCCATCGTCGTCTGCCACGAGCATGCCGCTTCGCCAGCAGTTGAGTTCAATGCCGAGTGCATGGTTGCGTTCGTACTCGTGCTCAATTGCAGCTGCATCCCCCATCCAGCCCTTGTATCTGGTCAGGTTTTGCCTGCCCAGCAAGCGCATTGTTTTCAATCGCAAATCGTTGCTTGTCTGCAGAGTTGGCCAAGCGACAGAAGCAAGAATCAGGTCAGAATTGTCGTTTGTTGCTTGACTGTTCCATGTTTCACACACCCGCTGTCCCTGGTGAACTTTGCAAGTGCCACACACTAGACTGCACCTACCCATTCTGGCAGCAGGTCGGCAGTCATGGCAGAGTAGTTGCCAACGCCGTACGTGCCAATGCCAGCAATGAGGAGGTCGCGTTCGCGATCTGTCCACGTCCGCTCCTTGGTGGCCGTTCGCTCAATGCGAAAGTATCTATGTCAGCCATCCCATAGACGTACAAAACAGCGTGCCATCGTCAGCAATGGATGAGCCTCGGTGCAAGCATTCACGAAGGATTTTGTGTTTTTGGCGGGAAATCCCAACCTGAACTTTACCCGCGGTTGAGACTGCCGTCCGCATGCAGCATGGTCGCCGTCTCGGGGAACTGTGGCCGCACGCAAAAGCGCAGGCGGAGGTCGCGCGCCCACTCTGCACGCGGGTCGACCACTTCAGTTGGAGCGGTCGAAGTAGAAGCGGCGAGATTTCGTGATGAATCGTGGTCTTGGCTCGCCGCCATTTTTTTTTTTTTTTTTTTTGGTTGCTTTACTCTTTGAGCACAAAGTAAAGTGAGCTTGATTCCCCATTCAATCATTCAATGTAAGTTCATTATTGCAGCGTGGAGAGAACAAAACCATAGCTTATATTCAAAGAATGCTCGAGAAGAGAAGGGGTAAATTGACCAACACGCCCATATGCGAGTGTTCGCCAAGCCGAAACATCCGCTGAATGAAAAAGTGTGCAACCTCGCCCTCGTTAGAAACGTGCAATACAGTATGTTTTCCGATTGTCATCAAGGATCCAAAGTAGCAATGAGGCGTCCAAAGGATGGCCGTTCATCCGCACCCTCATCAAGACACTCTAGCGCAAGAGCGACAAACTCGCTGATGCTCTGGCGCTCTGCTTCGATTGGGTTGAGTGTCGAGTCCAGCATCTCAATGAACTTTTGGTTTTTAACAGTTCTCCGCATTTCTGTTTTCAGCCTAGTGCCGGTTTGGCTGCAGTCACCAATTCCAGTAAAATCATTCCAAAGGCATAGACATCCGTCTTGTAGTCATGCGGCCTTCTTCGAGGAACTCCGGACACATGTAAGCGACCGTGCCTTGAACGTTCTGTGTGCGAAGGTAGCTCTTGTCATCGAGGTGTTGGGCAGCACGGACGAGACCAAAATCAGATACTTTGGCATTGAAGTGTGCGTGCACAGCTAAACTAACAAAAGGACTGTCAATCAATCCAAAAGCGACTCATTGCTCAGCATTTTCGTGTTTCATCGTCGGTGAGTCAAAGTGAAGGGGTGAAGTGAACACTGTGGATTTTTGTGTGAAAAGCAAGAGCGCTGATACAAGAACAATGTTTGTGACAAGCAACAACATAAAGAAACGAACAATCGTTGTGAAAAGCAAGAGCACTGAAAAACGAACAGGCGAGGAAGCAACAGTTACAACATGCAGGAGGAGCATGCCACAAGAGGGCGAAACGGAAACGGACACAGAGAGAGTAGTGAAGAATGAGGGAGTAGCTCGCTCATCTCTTGATAAAGTACTGAGACACCAGCACAGCATCTTTCGCTTGGCATCAAGGACCCAACTGAACGAGAATGCTGCCAAAAGACGGACGCTCATCGACATCTTCATCAAGACACTTGAGCGCGAGAGTGACAATCTCGTTGATGCTCTCCTGCTCCGCTTCGGTTGGTTTGAGCGCCGAGTCCAGCATGCCAATGACATTTTGGGTTTTCACAGCCTTGCGCAGATCCGTTTTCAGTTGCACAGCTGCCTTCATTGCCGTCACCAGCTCGAGCAGAATCATGCCAAATGCGTACACATCGGTCTTGATGGTCATTCTGCCATCAACGAGGAACTCGGGGCTCATGTAAGCAACTGTGCCTTGAGCGTTCTGAGTACGAAGGTAGCGTTTCTCATCAAGATGCTCGGCAGCACGGACAAGACCAAAATCAGACACTTTTGCATTGTAATGCGCGTCCAGCAGAACATTGTCCGTCTTGAGGTCGAGGTGGAACAGAACATGGCCTGCGAAGGCGGTTTGGACATAGTGCATGCCACGGGCAACATCAGCCGCGATGCGATGCCGCTGGGACCAAGTCAGTGGAGGAGTGTTGTTTTTGCGATTCAAGCGATCGCGCACAGAACCGTTTGGCATGAATTCGTACACCAAGCAATATTCATCCTGAGCTTCGGCATAGGACAGCATGACAATGATGTTGGGGTGACGGAATTTAGATAGAGATTTCAACTCTGACTGAAATGCTGCATAGTGTTGGATCGATTCGGCGGACAGCTTTTTGATGGCGACGGCAACGGGAGGTCCAGGCAAACTGGCGCCATACACGCGACCAAATGCTCCTTCGCCGAGCAGAGAATCATCAGCAAAGTTGTTCGTGGCGGAGACGAGAGTGGCGAGAGGCACCTGTGGGATGGGTTGATCAAAGCTTGACGCGGATCCACCGGCGGGCTGACTGCGCTCAAGTACGTCGATCCGATCAAGAGCTGACTGCAGTTTAAGATCCTTGGTTGCAAGCCCCTGATCCTTGGCAACGAGATTTGAGCGAAGTTGTTGCAGGTCCTGCACGTTGGTTGCGAGCTCTTGGTCCTTGGCAGCGAGGACTTGCTCTTTGGCAGCAATTTCGGAGCGCAATTGCTGAATCTCTGCCACGTTCGCAACAACACGAGCTGCAATCTGAGCCCATTCGGCAGGCGACGGAACACGCTGCTCGTCAAGGTTGCTATTCGGAAACCCACGTTCGCCAAAGCAGGTGAGTGGCTTATTGCTCATGCAAAAATCCTATAAACAAGCAGTCTTACTCCAATTTACAAATGGTATTGCCTGTTTGCCTGATTGTAGTGATTCCAGTGTCGGTCAGGAAATTCTTGCTCAAACTGTTGTTGTTGTCAATTACATCGTCAGATTGGAGCATGAGTCTAACGGCTGTCAGAGCATCTTAAAGCGATCAATATTTACTGAAGCCAAGTCAGCGTCTTGTTCACTTTGATTGCCTGAGCGATCGCGTTCGCTCCAACATCGCCGATCTGGTTCGCACTCAGACTGTTCAGCCCCTCAATCAATGAGCACTCTTCTGAATCACCCACTCACATGCACCAACAAGAGTGAGATGCCTTACTCGAGCCCAGTCAGTCTTGTGTTCACTCTGAGGGCTTCAGCAATCGCCTGTGCTCCAGGATCGCCAATCTGATTCTGGCGCAGACTGTCCGTTCCTTTCATCAGTGAGCGCTCCGAACGCCCATCTGCTTGAAATCACCCACTCACATGCACCAGTCATGCCTTACTAGAGCCAGGTCAGCTTCGTGTTCACTTTGAGTGCCTCAGCAACCGCCTGTGTTTCTGCGTCGCCAAAAATCTGCTGCTTATCCAAACTGCTCCCTCCATTCTCGTCAGCATACACACGCTGTCAACCCTGTGTTCCAAATCAACTCGGGCTTTCGCTTACTTGAGCCCTTCACTCGCATTCTTGACTTGATCATACAACGCGCGCTGTCTCTGATTCATGTTCAGAACAAACGTCATTTTGCAAGATCTTCGAATTCAGCCCAGCTAAACAAACAAAAGACTGCCTGTCAATCCAAAAGCAACTCGCTGTTTTATTTTGCAGATCCATGCTCGGTATTTTCGCGTCTCATCGTGGGTGAGTGAAAGCGAAGGGTGGTGAAATGGACATGCATTGATTGTTAGACATAACCAACATAAAGAGATTCCAACACCACATCTCGAGAAGACTTGCTGGCTCGAACTTGAACCTGCCAACCCGCGCGCATTTGTCGGATGACAGGATGATTGGCTGGCAGGATTGTCACAAGGTCGAGGCTCGAATCGACAAAAGTCGGTTTTGCTGAGAATTCAAATCGAACAGCAGCTTGTTCATCGCGAACAATCAAATCAAAGCCGCTGCCATCGATACTGTCGGAACGGTTTCTCGTGTCACGAAGCACTTGAATTGCTTTTATACGGATTGAATTCCCATTGACGCATTGAGGCAGTGTGACTTTCAGAATAAGATACGCGGGGAACTCATCATCAAACTCCGATCGCTTGGTTTGCTGCACGCCTTGCCAGTAGTGCGCTTCGTCCATAATGAGCTCGGCAATCTCGTTTGGTAGTGCTGGTAGAGATGTGGGTTGATCCTCCAGCGCCAGCCCGCTGGTCAGCAAGTGAAATACGTTGTGAAGACTTTCAGCAGTTGCCAATCGAGGAAGCAAGGAGAATGCAAGAGGGTTGATCTGATCGCGGAGGCTGTGAAACGAGCAAGCGAGGCATGATCAGTCAGTGACCACTCCATCGGTGGGAGGAACATTGTCTAAGCATCAACATCTGTGATTGGCAAGATCAAACTTACTCAACCTCACATCCGCAGTTGCCTTTGCGTGCCTCATCGATCGCTTGAGAACCAAGATTGCCAATGCAATTAGACGTCAGACTGTCAAAACATTGGGTGAGCAGGATGACAACGTAGCAATGACCCAGGCTCAATGCGCGAGACAAGCAACGCGCGCACAGTAACTTACTCGAGTAGCATCACCGTCTTGTTCACTTTGAGTGCCTCAGCAATCGCGCACGCTCCGGCATCGCCAATCTGATTGAACTCCAATCTGCCCATCCATCAGTGAGCACTCTTCACGCCCTCTACGGAATCACTCACGCTCATGCAGCAGTCAAAGCGAGCTGCCTTACCTGAGCTTAATCAGCGTCTTGTTCACTCTGAGTGCCTCAGCAAAGGCCTGCGATCCAGCGCCGCCAATCTGATTCCTCTCCAAACTGTCCGTCCAGTGAGCAATCTTCACGCCCTCTACGGGTTCACCCACTCACATGCATCAGGGAAGTGCGGTGTCTTACTAGAGCCCAGTCATCGTCGTGTTCACTTTGAGTGCATCAGCAATCGCCTGCGCTCCAGCATCGCCAATCTGATTCGAATTCAAACTGTCCGTCCCCTTCATCAGTGAGCACTGCATGTCTTTGCTAAATCGCCCACTTTCATGTATCAGTACAAGTACTCGTAAGATTACTCACAAGAGAGCAGTTAACGTCTTGTTCACTTTGAGTGCTGCAGCAATCGCGCACGCTCCGGCATCGCCAATCTGATTGAACTCCAATCTGCCCATCCATCAATGAGCACTCTTCTGAAACACCCACTCTCATGCATCAGTCAAAGTGATATGCCTTACCCGAGAGAAGTCAGCGTCGTGTTCCCCTTAAGTGCTTCAGCAATCGCCCCTGCTCCAGCCTCGCCAACCTGATTGGCGTGCAGACTGTCCACCCCATCCATCGGTGAGCACTCTTCTGAAACACCCACTTGCATACGCATCAGTCAAAGTGATATGCCTTACCCGAGCCTAATCAGCGTCTTGTTCACTTTGAGTGCCTCAGCAATCGCCCCTGCTCCAACATCGCCAATCTGATTCTTGTTCAGACTGTCCATCCCTCCATCGGTGAGCACTCTTCTGAATCGCCCACTCGCATACGCATCAGTCAAAGTGATATGCCTTACCCGAGAGAAGTCAGCGTCGTGTTCACCTTAAGTGCTTCAGCAATCGCCCCTGCTCCAGCCTCGCCAACCTGATTGGCGTGCAGACTGTCCACCCCATCCATCGGTGAGCACTCTTCTGAATCGCCCACTTGCATACGCATCAGTCAAAGTGATATGCCTTACCCGAGCCAAGTCAGCGTCGTGTTCACCTTGAGTGCTTCAGCAATCGCCCATGCTCCAGCATCGCCAATCTGATTCACCCACAGACTTTCCATCCCCTCCATCAATGGGCGCTCTTCTGAATCGCCCACTTTCATGCACCAGCAAGAGTGAGATGCCTTACTCGAGCCAAGTCAGCGTCGTGTTCACCTTGAGTGCCTCAGCAATGGCGTGCGCTCCAGCACCGCCAATCCGATTCTGGTTCAGCCTGTCCCCTCCATCAGTGAGCACCCGGACTTTCCCTCAGCTGAATCACCAATTCACATGCATCACTAGAAGTGAGATGACTTACATGAGCTTAGTCACCGCCGTGTTCACTTGGACAATCGCTTGTGCTCCAGCAGCGCCAATCTGATTGCGGTCCAAACTGTCCATCTCCTCCATCAGTGAGCACAGTGAAGAACATTCACATGCATCAGTCCAAGTGAAGTGACTTACTTGAGCTTGTGCAGTGTCTTGTTCACTTTGAGTGCCTCAGCAATCGCCTGCGCTTCAGCATCGCCAATCTGTTTCCCACTCAGACTGTTCCCTCCATTCTCGTCAGCACAGTCAACACTGTGTTCCAAATCAACTCGGGCTTTTCTCTTACCTGAGCCCTTCACTCGCATTCTTGACTTGATCATACAACTCGCGCTGTTTCTGATTCATATACTGATACAGCATTTTGGAAGATCTTTGAAATCAACACAGCTAAACAAACAAAAGACTGGCAGTCAATCCCAAAGCGACCTATCTGCTAAAACTGTCAGTCAATCCAGAAGCGACCCATTTGTTTTTACTTTGTAAATCCGTGTCGAGCATTTTCGTGTTTCATAGTCGGTGAGCAACAGTGACGGGAAAAATTGACAGGCTTTGGATTTTGTGTGAAAAGACGAGAAAGGTTTGACCGTGTGCTTCAACCTTACCCCTAACTGAACCTGGATTCACTATTGAAACGATAAAATGAATGCGAAAGTTTCGTCCACTGATGAATATCGTGAAGAGTTGAGGGAAGACCGTTGCCCAGTTCGAAACACCTTGCTTCACAGCACACGAGTAATCCACCCCTAACAAATTACGATATATCGAAGTGTGCAGAAGCATGATCAAAACTGGATATAAATGTTCATATCAAATGTCAATCTGGGGGCGAGGGGGCGGTTGGTGATCAGAGAGCAAACAACGGAGAAAATGCCGTCCAACAAAGAAAACGCTCCCATGTTTTGAAATCCTACAATAAACACCAAACCGAAGGTGGAAATCCTACAATAAACACCAAACCGAAGGTGGAGCAAGAGGCAATCCAACAAAGAAACGCTGCCATGTATTGAGACAATCCAACGAAAAGCCCCTTGTTGTTCGCCGTGGAGCCAACCACGTCGACTGCGGGTTTGCCTTGGCGCGAGTGCCACCATCGAAGAAATTGCTCCAAAAAGCTGCCAAAAGACGTGGCCGAGGCTGCTAAACCGGCGCGCCTCGAGTGAAAAGTAAACCCGACTGCGCATCGGGGCATGCTCTCCAGGCGACCTGTCGCCGCGCAAATGCCACAAAAGTAAACCTCTTGAGCAGAAGGCGGCATTACGGATGGAAAACTGGACCCGCAGAGTCCTCAACTCTGTTTGCACAGTCCTCGGCCTCGAACTTGTCGAACTCAGGAACGGCAATCGTCCAGTGGTACTCTTCGAGCGATTCGAGCGCACAACGAGCAACCTTCCCGGTGTAACAGTCGCGCTGCAGCTGTGTGTACGCCGTGCAGTACCGAGACACCTCATCACGCGTTGGAGGGAACTTTGTGTGGAGCAATCGCACGAGGAGGTCATCTCTAGGAAGCTGCGGAAGCTGCCTGTCTGCAAGATCTCGAACGAGGTTCATGGTGCCACGGAGCTCGTCCAAAATCAAGGACGGATTGGCCTTTTCGGTCACCAGAGTTCCAACGTTGAACAAGGATTTGATAATCTCTGACTCTTGGAGCGAGTATTGCCTGAGAGAGAAACAGGAGAAAGATAACGAGGCGGTTAAAAGTTAGGAAATTGTCGACTTCATCAAAAAGTCTGCTTGTGCTCGGTTGACTTGCATCACAAAAACGCGCCACAAAAGCGATCAAAAAAAGAAGGACTGAGATTTTGATCAACATCGAGTGGTGTGTTTGAATATGAACACTGAACTTTCAGATTAGGATTCTGTTTCACTTTTCATTTCTGTTTTCGTTTGTGAAACAGAACAAGAACTTTTTTTTTGAAACACACTTTCTTTTGGGTTGTTTTTTTTGTGTTTTTGGTCGATCATGGCTGGAAGTGTGTCATCGGCGTCGTCAACGGCAGGGTTGCTGCACTTTGGAACATGCTCGTGGACGGACGAATCGGTGCGTATCATCGAGGTTGGGGTTTGAGTGTGCTTTTGCGTGCAACTTTTTGACTTTGCCTTCCGCTTGCCCTTCCCGCCCCTCGCCCGCTTGCCCTTCCCCTCCTTCATTTGCTCGACAAACAAAACGCCAGCTCGTGCGATGCCACAAGTTCTACCCGGGCAACGTCAAGACAGACCGCGACCGACTCGCCTTCTACGCTTCGACGTTTCCCTGCGTCGAGGTCGACTCGTCCAACTACGCCATCCCGAGCGAGGCCAAGGTCAAGGCATGGGTCGATGCTGTTCCCAAGGGCTTTCTCATCCACTTTAAGGCCTTCCAGATCTTCGCCCTGTCCAGCTGCCCGCCCAACGCGCTGCCCTACCTGGTCAAAGAAACCCTCTCCGATCACCTCAAGCGTCGCGAAACAGTCTCGCGCACCGATCTGTCCGACATGCAAATGTCCCTGCTTTGGGAGCACTGGAACACTTGTCTGAAGCCGGCGCACGATGCTGGCAAGCTGGGTGAGTTTTGTCTGTTCAATTTTCGAGCAGATTGAGTTGACCAGCTGCATAGCTCACCCCACCCCCCCTACGCCCCCAACCCCTCAACAACAGGCGTCATCGTCTTTCAATTTCGAACAAATTTCCACCCGTCGGCGGAGAGTAAGCGGCAGTTGCTCGACATCCGCTCGCGCCTCGATCCGAAATACAAGCTCGCGTTCGAGTTTCGCTCCCGTGCGTGGTTTGCGGCAGAGCAGGTCCAGGATACAATGGACTTTATGAAGGCCAACGACCTGCCATTGATTCTTGTGGACGAGCTGGAGTCCGAGCTGGCGCCTGTTGGCGCTGTGGCTCGGCCGCCGTGGAGCTCTGAAGGTTCCAGCGGCCCCAGCAGCAGCGCAGCAGGAGCAACAGCAGCAACCTCGTCCGTGCAGCCTTCTGGTGCTGGCTCGAGCACTGCAAATCCACCCATCACCGAACCAGATCGCCCTGGACGGGTGTCGCTCGGCCTGCACGTTCCCGTGCCAAGTCTGATTTATGTCCGCATTCATCGACGAGAAGGCACCGACCGTTTGCTTGGTCCTGGCGAGCTCCAACGCTGGGCCCAGCGTGTCAAGCACCTCCACGAGCAAGCCACTGGACCAATCTACTTTTTGTGGAACACAAACTACGAAAACCAGTCAATGACAAACGCCAAACGCCTCACCGAGCTTGTTCCAGATCTGGTGTACAACTGGAAGTCAGAACGCTCTGCCGACCGCGGTACGCTGATGTCCATGTTTGGAAAATCGCAAGCTGGCAGCAGCAGCAGCAGCAGCGCCAAGCCTGACGCTGCTGTGCCTCGTTCACAAGTTCCCTCCCAAGGTGTCAAGCGCTCGCACAATGAATCTGAGCAGGATGACAGCGATAACGTGAGTACGGTCGAGGCTGCCGCTCTTCCGACTGACGCGGCACCGCCGAACGACGATGATTCGATTGAGATTATCTCGTCGCCTGTCGCGGATGTGAAGCGTGTCAAGCTGGACTCTGCGCCAGCTCCAGCAGCAACAACAACAGCACCAGCTGCACCAGCTGCAGCAAAGCCATCAGCTCCATCGAGCCATGCGTCAGTCAAATCTGGCAAGGCAGCCGCATCCCCAATGAAAGGCCAGAAGGCCATTTCTTCCTTCTTCCGGAGCGCTTCTTGAAGGGTTCTGCGTGTCCACGACTCTTCAAGTGTTCAGGCACCTTTCTGCTATTTTTGCTCTCTCGATAAAGAACCGCCCCCAAAAAAACCAAAATGGGGATCAAATCAAGGATGGTTGATTCGTAGATCAGCGAGTGTCATGGCAAAAAATGCAATGTTAATAGTCAGTTCTCAGGGTTGATTTGTATCATTGATGTTTGTTGTTTTGTATCAATACACCAGCAAGCAATCAAATCAAACACACCAACTGGACGATGCTTTGTTTTTGACTGGAACTCGATTTCATTGACCGGACCCGCTGGCGGCAGAGCTGGATGCCTTCGGCTCGTTATACACAATCAACTTCTTCTCGACGAGGTCGGGAATTTCGACGGCAAGCCAAGGACCGAGCTGAGATGCAGAACAAAAACAAAACAACAAAACAAGGATCAGTTTTTGAGCCTACAGAAAACACAGACAAACCCCCTCCCCTTCATCCTGCCGTCGGTCACACTCACGCCAAGAGCCAGTGCATGTGCAATGCCGAAACGGGGTACGTTTCTCGCCCAGAGCGGCTTGAAATGGTCGGTCAAGCAGATCTTTCCCTCACTGTGCAGCACGAAAAATGAAAATTGTGAGCACAAGGGAATCGGCATTCAGCAGATTGCTCTCCGATTCACACAAAGAAACTAGAGACAAATCTCTCCAAACATGAAATGGAACCAGACTCGTGGAGGCATCAGAAATGAGTCAAATGAAAGCTTTACCGGTACATCTTGGCCGTCTTGCCGTCCAACTCGGGCAATGCCAGCTCTGGGGCCGTCTCAGGGTATGTTACGGGAATCTACATGCACAGACACATACACACAGACACGGGACCCGGCCTTCATGAGCTCGGGATTGATAGCTGCTATACCAAAACCAATCGCTTCCACTTACGTCAAACTCGACGTCAAACTCGTACTTGAGCAGATCGTGCACAAACCAGCACTTTCCAAACCACCTAACAGAGACAACGAAACAAGGTGCATTGACAGTTAGCCCAAGCGGAGGTTTTGATACGGTTCACATTTGAGCATTGAGCCTCGCCATGGCTCTCCCGCGTCTCCACTCCACACTGTCAGCATTTCTCAACCTCTGCCTCAATGCAGTCGTTCTGAGCTGCCGAACCGAGCTGAGCTGAGCCGAGCTGAGCTCCCCCAAAAGTCGCCCCTGCTGCTTTTCTTACCGAGTGCCGTCCTTGTTCGACTCGAGGCGGAACCAGTCGTTGTCGGCCTCCTTGTTGTTCTGCACGTACTTGATCAGCGCCGCGTACTCTTCCTTCAGTCGCAGAATCCACGCGTCGCCGTCGCGTGGCCCAGCGCGCGTCTTGAGCAGCGGGATTTTCGCAAGCGTGCTCTTCGTCGCGTCGTCCACCATGGGTGATGATGATCTACAGTCAAATGAAGAATGACCTGTTTATGTTAGGATGATGGGAAATTGGCTCAGATTTTCAAGTATCCGTTGGAATTGGTGATGATCACAGTCTCATCACTAAATCACAACGATACCAGTTTCTAATCCGGCCAGCTAGTCCTACAAATTTTGAGCCAGTTTCAGAGTTTTCTAGACGGCGTGCGTTGTTCTTTGGCTTGCCATGGTCGAGCCGTCCGCGTCAGGGCAGAGCACTCCTGGGACTCCAGCACAAGCGCGGAGCTCCATTCCGCTGCTGGGCGCGGCAGTCATCGGACAGCAGCCGCTCGGGATGGACGACGCTGCCCGCCACATTGGCCAATTCGCAAGGTTGGATGCCAGGCAGCAATTGGACTACCTTCGTCAGCTACTCGCAGTATGCACGCCAAGGACGCTGTTCGAGTTGTCAAACATTGTGATTGTCGAATCAAGGTACGCTTTTGGCGATGTTGACGGGGATGATGCACTCGAAAAAGTACTTTGACAGACACGAATCGTTGCCGTTTGTTGCACCCCCAAGGTCCCAGATTTACGTCTGATCATACTAACACAAGCACAACTTGAAAAACAACCTGCAGATTGGATTTTGTTAGTTACCTGCCGTACGAGTTGGCCGAGCTGGTTTTCGCACACTTGGATTTGACGTCGCTCGCTTCGGCTTCGCTCGTGTGCCGCAGTTGGCGAGCGTTCATCTTGGGAGCCGATCGACTCTGGCGAAGCTTTTGCAAGGATTTTGCATTTACTGGCTACATTCAAGAGCTTCTCAAGCTCGAAACGCAAGAAACCGGAGCCATCGACGGACTGAGCCAACCCGCGCAGGCGCTTGTTCACGCCCAAGCACGCATGCTCGAGGAAGTCGATAAAGAGCAAACAGCACGGGATGGCATCTGTCGAGCGGCGAGTCGCCGTGCGTTCATTCTGGCGCATCGAACATGGCACGGCTGCTTTCGCAAAGCGCAGGAATGGTATGGTGTTGACCACGCACAAAAGCGCTTCATCCGATTCGGTGGGCACGAGCTTCGAATACTTTCCATCGAGGCTCTTGGCCAAGATCGCTTTGTGACTGGTGAGTTCCCTGCTTGAGGTTTTTTTTTTAGTGACAAACCCGTTCATTCTCTCGCTCACTCACCCTTGAATTTGCAGGCTCGCAGGACAGATCGGTGCGCGTATGGGACTTGAATTCTTTGTCCATGATCTCTAGAATCAGCTCTAGCACTGTGAGCTGCCTGCACACCGACCCAAAGAATCAACACGTTTACGTGGCATCGTTTGACGCAACAATCAGTTCAGTCTCGCTGGAGTCTGGTGTCGTTGCTGCTCTATACCGTGGTCACACGTCGGCAGTGATTGCCTTTGATCTTTCGCCCAAGCATGGCTTGATGGCCACCGCTGCTCACCTTGGGAATGTGTTCTTCTGGAACTTGAAAACCGGCCAAACTTGTGCAGGAATTTATCGCCAGCCAGTCTTGCTTGGTATTCGACTGCTGCAGCTAGGCTCAGATGCTCTGACAGAACTTCAGCTAGCGCGACAACAACAACAGAGTCGTCAGACTTTGCCCGACACGAAACTCGATGAAGACAACGAGCCGCCACTGCCTTTCGTGCAACATGGTGTCGATCTTGGCACCACGCCCGCAATGCTCCATCGCAACAATCGTCCAGAACACTGGCCAACGACGACGGTCGACTCGAGCTGCATTTGCGTGACGGTGGCGAAAGATGGCGTCGTGCGGTTTTGGCCGGCGTATCCGGCGAGTACAGAGCTTATACACGCAGCATATCTCGGGTCACCTATCGGCTATGTCGACTTTTTCGAGGATGAAATGGCCGTCCGGTTTCCAGACAACTTGGTGGTTGTTTATCGCCTCCCATCCCTCACACCCCGACTCGTTATTCGGCACAAGCACCCAATCTCGATCGTTCGATGCTGTCCGCCGTTTCTTTGCGTCGTATCTGGCGCATTTGTTCATGTGTACGACTTTCAAGCGGGATCAATCATTGCCGTTTTGTCCGTCCCTCACGGCTTGGTCACTCAGGTGTGGTTTTCACAAGCCCACGCTGTGCTGATTGTTGCTTCCAATGATCAGTTGTTTGCGTTTCCGCTTTGGACCCCGCTTTGTTGACAACGCTCTGTACAGTCGATTTAGATAGTTTGTTGTTGCCAATCCAATTGTACTCGGGGATTCTTGTAGCAACGATGAAAATACCATGTATTTCAAAAAACAGTGGTAGCAACAAAAACAATAACAGGGTTAAAGTGGCAAGTGGAGGGGAGAGAGAGAAAGAGAGAGAGAGAGAGAGAGAGAGAGAAGCGGGGAAGAAAGCAAAGCAAGCAGCGCATTTTGTAAACAAACAACAAACCACCATAACCCGAGTGCACGCAAAAACAATAATTACTTGTTTTCGACCAGCTTTCGTTTCCATTCGGGCATTGCAGCCAGTTTGGCCTGTCGCTCGGCCTCCTGTCGAGCCTTTTCCATTTCGGGTCCTTTGGCGGCCAGAGCATCTGCGTCCTTCTTTTTGATAATGTTCTTCTTCCAGTCAGGCAGACCAGCAAGCTTGGGATCTTCAACGGGCTGATTGGCCTTCGCCTCGGCCTCAGCCTTGGCCTTGGCCTCTGATTCCTTCTTGGCGTTGAGTGCCGCCTTCCAAGCTGGAAGCGAAGGATCGGCAGGAGCCGCAGGCGCGGCAGCAGCAGCAGGCGGAGGTGCGGGAGCAGCAGCAGCAGCAGCACGAGGAGCAACAGGCGCAGCAGCAGCACGAGGAGGTGCGGGAGCAGCAGGAGTAGCACCAAACTTCTTCACCGCGGCAGCCGGAGGGGGCGGCGGAGGTGCGGCGGCCGCAGCGACTGGCGGCGGCGGTGGCGGAGGCTGGGCGGCGACTGGTGGCGGCGGCGGGGGAGCAGCAGCAGCAGCGACGGGTGCCGGTGCTGGCTCTGGGGCAGTCTTTCAGAGCAAACGCCAAGACGGGTGCAGACTCGGGTGCCGCAGACTTCTTCACGCCGAACGCTGGGCCCTCTGGT